>NW_024387251.1:0-89236 GCF_900408965.1 Simochromis diagramma | reverse complement strand
GTTTTGATGATGAAGGTTCCTAGGCAGGAGCATTTTTTATGAATGCTCCTGCCCACTACCTAAAGAGGTTGGATACTGTGTACCATTGTGGTTTACGTTTTATTACTGGCTATGGAAATCGTGTACATCATTGTTCTTTGTATGCTGCTGCTAAATGTCCATCTTTGCATATTCGTAGACTCTCCCATTGGTTGATCTTTATCTATAAATCTCTCCTTGGGCTGGTTCCATCTTATTTATGTGTTTATATGTGTAAAAACCACAACCAATATAGGCTTCGTTCGCACAATATCATACAATTGATTGCCCCAAAAATCAGAAAAGAATTGGGGAAAAAGGCTTTTAAATACGCTGCCCCTGCTTCCTGGAATAATCTGCAGAAGGAACTGAAATTATCAGAATTGGTTACCTTGGAAGATTTTAAGTCTGTCTTAAAGGAACGAGAGAATAACACTTTTACTCAGTGTGATTGTTTTTAATGTACTCTTAATTTAATCTGTTATTGTATATTTTACACATGTTGGTATGGGATATTGTATTTGTTTTAAATGTTATATACTTATGTGGTATGTGTATTTTGACTTTTGTTGCCATGATGCCAGGTCTCTCTTGAAAATGAGATTTTTAATCTCAATGAGATTTTTTACCTGGATAAATATGGACTAATAATATTTTCTTTAAAAAAAGCACTTCCCGCTTGACTGTCTCTAATTTACAAACAAATTTTAACCATGCAAAGTTCAGGATCTGTAATTTGGGACAGATACATAAAAAAATGTCTTAGTACTAGCCATTTAAAATTTGAGGGGAATAAATGTCCAGCACTCCTACAAAGGCCCATATTTGAGCACACAACAATAAACTTGGAATTGTGAAAAGACAACTATTGATAATCCCTGAATAATCTATATTTGTATTTCACAATACTGCAAAATACAGTACATAGAGTTCGTTTTAACCTGAAATTTTTTGCCACACAAATGAAGAAAATGCCATTTTCAATCAAATTTTATGGTGGATTTCGCAAATCTGAAAAGTTGTATTGTGGAGGTAAACAAAGATGACATGAGAGCTCTCACTTCTCACTCCAACTTCATTCTTCGACTAACAATAACTGAGTACTACACGCCACAAAACTCAGCAACACACTTCCCGTACCACTGGGTGTGAGTGGATCCCTCTAGTGGTCCACCACAGTATCACAAAAGCAAACATATCAGTACATATCCTAATATGAAGCTTAGAAAATTCTGGAGTAAAATTATTTTGTTAAATATGATTCTAATTGTTTTGAAAATGGAGTCACTCCATCTTAAACCATACTATCAACTTTTTAGAACATCTTCTGTTAATCCAGGTAATCCAGGAAGGCTTCAATCATACAGTATGTTTCTCACTCATGTAATGAGGTGAGCTTTAGTAGCATATGGGGCCTAGCCTAGGGTCACTTAATGGATTCAAACTCCGACCTATTGCTTCACAGATGCTCAGTGTCATCCTAGAATGCTTAGAACCAAACACGATCAACAGTAATTTAGGAATCTTCATCACAACACTAGAGGCCAACTTCAAGCGAAATGCACAAGTCACTAGCAAGTCCAGGATTTACCAAGGAAATGCCTTTTCCCTGCGGCATAAGCCTGAATCTTCTTAGCCAGATCATTCACAAAACTGCCTATGGATACTGAATACAGAATGGAGAAATAATTAGCTACTTTCTCTACATGGATGACATCAAGCCAGAAATGTAGAACATCTAAATAGTATTGTTGAATAATGGGGGTTTCCTATACCTGTTCAGAATAGTGCACTGCGCATGCACGCAGTAAGAAAATAAAATGTCTAAAGCTAGACCTCACCCCAGGGGTCAAGCTGCTTGCATGTAATGTCTGCTCAGTTACACAGTAAAAGCTTGCAAGGAATCATGAATCCAGTGTCTTTACAGAGCATAAACATGGTGTCAGAAGTTGTGGTTTGGTCGTGTGCTAAAGAGCTTCCAACGAAGTGGTAAGATGAAAGTTTTCTCAGTACTTTGAGGATGTAGCAAGCGACCAGCTAGCATTGTTCAGCGATCGTAGCAAAGGCTACGACTATTTTGGAAGGATTCCGTAGACCGGAACCATTGGTATTCAGTGGAAACATTGCTGAGAAGTGGCGCCAAGTGCGATAGGAGAAGGATCGTTGAGTGCGAGAGGAACTGACCTGAAAAATAGGATCATGGCCAAGCTTGAAACCTGGATCCCCCGTAGCCAGTTACCAAGATTACGTGAAGTACCCTCAGAAGGTCTGCTAGAAGATGTTAATGCAGCACTACGGACGATACCTACAACCACGATTACCGACACTAACAAGCTGATCTACAATACGGCAGCAGTGATCAGTAAGATGCTTGGCTACAAGTTGAACAGCCACGAGGGGCAGTACCCTCCATGGAGAAGGAGGCTAGAGAGCAAGATCAAAGTAGCACGGAGGGAGGTTAGCCAACTAACGGAGTTGCAGAAAGGTGCGGCAAAGAAGGTGCATAAGAAATACAGCAAGCTGTCCATACCTGAGGCCTTGGAAACTGCCAAGCAAAGACTCACAGCCTTGGCCAGCCGCTTGAGGAGGTACACCAGAGAGATAGAAGGCAGGAGAAAAAAACCAGCTGTTCTCCACAGAACCAGCAAAGGTGTACTCTCAGTGGCAAGGGAACAATAAGAGAACAGCACCACCAAGGCTGGAGACGGAGCAATACTGGAAGAGCATATGGGAGAAGGACGCAACCCATAACGGCAATGCTCAGTGGCTAGTGGATCTGAGGGCAGACCATAGCGACCTCCCTGAACAGGGTCCAGTAACAATCACAGTGGCAGATATCCAAGAAAGGGTCTCCAGTATGAAGAGTTGGACAGCACCAGGGCCCGACATGGTTCACGCCTACTGGCTGAAGAAGCTGACTGCACTCCACGAGCGTCTGGGAGCACATATGAACCAGCTGCTAGTTAACGAGAGACACCCGGAATGGCTAACCGAAGGTCGAACGGTCCTGATCCCCAAGGACCCCAAGAAGGGACCGGTCCCATCCAACTACCGACCAATAACCTGCCTCAGTACTACATGGAAGCTCCTGTCAGGCATCATATAGGCTAAGATGAACAAGCACATGGGTCAATACATGAGTGGGGCACAGAAAGGGATTGGCAAGAATACCAGAGGCGCAAAACACCAGCTACTGGTAGACAGAACAGTCAGCCGAGACTGCAAAACTAGGCTGACCAACCTGTGCACTGCCTGGATTGATTACAAGAAGGCCTATGACTCAGTGCCCCACAGCTGGATACTGGAATGCTTAGAATTGTACAAGATCAATGGGACCCTAAGAGCCTTCATCAGGAACTCAATGGGGATGTGGCGTACAACACTAGAGGCCAACTCCAAGCCCATAGCACAAGTCACCATCAAGTGCGGGATCTACCAAGGAGATGCTCTGTCCCCACTGCTGTTCTGCATAGGCCTGAACCCCCTCAGTGAGATCATTAACAAGACTGGCTACGGATACCGACTACGGAACGGAGCGGTTGTCAGCCACTTCCTGTACATGGATGACATCAAGCTGTATGCAAAGAGTGAACGAGACATCGATTCACTGATCCACACTACCAGGCTATGCAGCAATGACATTGGAATGTCGTTCGGACTGGAGAAGTGTAGTCGAATGGTAACAAAGAGAGGGAAGGTAGTCAGAACTGAGGGGATTGAACTACCAGAAGGCAACATTGCAGACATAGAGGACAGTTACAAGTACCTGGGGATCCCGCAGGCGAATGGGAACCATGAAGAGGCCATTAGAAAGGCTGCAACCACCAAGTACCTGCAGAGGGTCAGGCAAGTCCTGAGGAGTCAGCTGAATGGTAAGAACAAGATCCGGGCCATCAACACCTACGCCCTGCCCGTGATCAGGTACCCTGCTGGGGTAATAGGCTGGCCAAAGGAGGAGATAGAAGCCACTGACATAAAGACAAGAAAGCTCCTTACCATGCATGGAGGGTTTCACCCCAAGTCCAGCACCCTGAGGCTGTACGCTAAGCGGAAGGAAGGGGGCCGGGGACTGGTGAGTGTCAGCACCACAGTCCAGGATGAGACAACGAACATCCAAGAATACATTGGGAAGATGGCCCCAACTGACCGAGTGCTCAGTGAATACCTCAGGCAGCAGAAACCCAAGAAAGAGGAGGGAAACGAGGAACCATCATGGAAGGACAGGGCCCTGCACGGTATGGACCACCGACAGATAGAGGAGGTGGCTGATATCCAGAAATCCTACCAGTGCCTGGACAAAGCTGGACTGAAAGACAGCACAGAGGCACTAATCATGGCAGCACAAGAACAAGCTCTGAGTACAAGATCCATAGAGGCTGGGGTCTATCACACCAGGCAAGACCCCAGGTGCAGGCTGTGTAAAGATGCCCCAGAGACAATCCAGCACATAACAGCAGGGTGCAAGATGCTAGCAGGCAAGGCATACATGGAACGCCATAACCAAGTGGCCGGCGTAGTGTACAGGAACATCTGTGCCGAGTATAACCTGGAAGTCCCAAGGCCAAAATGGGAGATGCCCCCAAGGGTGGTGGAGAATGACCGAGCTAAGATCCTGTGGGACTTCCAGATACAGACGGACAAAATGGTGGTGGCTAACCAACCGGACATAGTGGTGGTAGACAAACAGAAGAAGACAGCCGTAGTGATCGATGTAGCGGTTCCGAATGACAGCAATATCAGGAAGAAGGAACACGAGAAGCTGGAGAAATACCAAGGGCTCAGAGAAGAGCTCAAGAGGATGTGGAGGGTGAAGGTAACAGTGGTCCCCGTGGTAATCGGAGCACTAGGTGCGGTGTTCCCAAGCTAGGCGAGTGGCTCCAGCAGATCCCGGGAACAACATCGGAGATCTCTGTCCAGAAGAGCGCAGTCCTGGGAACAGCTAAGATACTGCGCAGGACCCTCAAGCTCCCAGGCCTCTGGTAGAGGACCCAAGCTTGAAGGATAAACCGCCCGCAGGGGCGTGCTGGGTGTTTTTATATATATATATATATATATATATATATATATATATATATATATATATATATATATATGACACACACACACACATATCCATTAAATGCATTTGCCTTGGTTACTAAAAAACTCAATCTGCATGTTGTCACTTACCTTTGTAGTTTCTTGAGACATCCCAGTAGAGGCCTCATTCCTCGTTTTGATACCATTATGTCCTCCAGGTTCAGCTGTATTTTCCTCTCTTTAGTCTGGCTGATTACATAGGACACGGCACAACAATGCTGAGGATCGAGAGTCTCTCTACTCAGATCAAGAGAGTAGTTCAGTTTATTCAGCAGGAAGAGGCAGGCTTCATGGGACTGAGACTCATAGAGGCATTGACATAAGAAAATTAAGTCAATTTCACAGTCCTCAGTGTGACTATGATCTACAAAGGTGGTCACCAGGTGTTTGAAGAACCAGCCAGACGTGTCTCTGAGCTGCTGAGAAGTAAACAGACTTTCTAACAGATCAGTGTTTTTCTCATTCAACATTCCACACAGGAAAGGGACCAAGTGTTTCATGTGTTTGTTTCCCTGAACCAGACACTGTTGTAGAACAAATCTGGTCATTTCTGGATTCTTCAAGAGCCACAGTGCTGCAAAAAATTCCTGAACTGTGTAGTGGAGAAAGGCACACAAGGGTTTCTTTACAGTTGGACCAACTTGAATTACAAGCATGTTCACAAAGTACAAATGAACATAGCTGCCAAGCTGGGGTACTGACATTAGGCTGACATTTTTTCCATCTGTTGCATGAAAAGCAGCCTCAGCTAAAGATAATATTGCATTGCACTGACTGGCGTGATTTTCAGATGTCTTGTCAACATTTCTCTGATTGCAGAAATTGAGGATATTGAGGTATATTTCGGTAACTGTGCAGGGATGTGAAGAGAAATCTGAGCCCTCAAAACTAAAGCAGGCAACCACCATCAGGGCGTACATGGGAACGTGGCAAAGAGAGAATAACTCCAAGTTACACAAAACTTTGTTGAAGTGGTCATCACTCAGATTCTTGGATAAGTACTCTCTGATGCCCTGTTCACTGAAGCCTTTCACTTCCACTCTGAGACAGTCCCAATCTAACAGGAAGTTTGCTGATTCGACCTCTGGTCTGCAGGTGACGATGATCTTTGCTTCAGGTAGAAGCGTCTTCTGTATGAGTGCCAGCACTACAGACTGGGTCGATTCAGGGAGGACATCTGGTACTCCATCAAAAATAATGGTAACACTGTCAGCATTATTCTTTATGTCCTCTAAGACCTCATCTTTGCCTTCATCTGGTTCACTGAACTTAATGAAGAGAAGATCCTCCAGTTTATGGACCTCTGTGAGGTTGGGTTTTTCTCTCATATCAAAGTAGAACAAGTAATCTAGATATTTGTTATTTTCCTCTGACCACAGTTTCAACATCTGATGGGCCACAGCTGTCTTCCCAGTTCCAGGTTTTCCTACCAAAAGGATTCTTCTTTCATATGTTTTCAGCAGTTCACTTGGGGAAGTTCCCTCTTTGTCCTCTGGTATGTACATCTTGAGCTTTTTAGGACGAAGCTTCCTGCTTTTCTTGATCTTTGATTTTTTTATTTTGGATAGTGAAGCCTGTTCTTGTGTGTCTAACACAAGTGAAGTATACGACAAGGAGCTCTGCTTGTTAAACATAACTTCTTTGGTTTTGATCCATAATCTTTCTGATAACTTTTGAGCTTTTGACTTCAACTTTAGCTGGTATTTGGGTACTAAAAGAAAAGCAGTTTAAGAGAAAAAAATGCAAAATAATCAATAGATTTCACTGACATTTTACTGGATACAAGAATTAAAATAATGAATGAATGAATTAAAATAATTTAGTTTGTTTAAAGATACCTTGTAAACATGTTGCATCTATATTGATGTCCTCCTTGAAGGAAAAGCAGCTGATCCAGTGGTTTAAGTCAAATAGGTCTTGTGAAAAGGAAGTGAACTCTGGATTTTCAAGAAGAGGTGACCTCTCTCTTGTTATGTCAATAATCCTGAGAAACTCATAGCATGCTGCTTCTCCTTTGTTTATGACAGAATCCACAACGGCTCCAGTTTTGGCAAATTCATTATGCCCTTTCTTTATTTTACTGACTTCTTCCTCTGAGAACACTCCTTTCTGGTAGAGTTTCTCCACAATCTCATTGAACCCCTTTAATGTTCTCACGAGGTTGTCTCTGGCACTCTTGACAAAATTTATCGCTGACTGAGATGTACAAGCCATTTTCCTTTACTTCCTGGATTTTGGGAGGTTCTGTTCAAAGCAAAAACATCAGGGTGAACAAATGTTGTTTATTTTAAACAAAAGATTAAAGATTTACCAAAAACCACTATGGGTTTTAGACTATATCCAACTCTAAATTATTTTGCACCTATATGACATTGAAATTGCTATTTAGTCATTTTTTCATTTGCGGCTCAGCCAAAAAAGAGAATTGCTGTTGTTTAAAGGTGACACTTGTTTCGTATTTTTTTGGAGGCAGATTTTGTTTGTTGTTTTGTAATGGTATGGCAATGGTACACCAGCCATTCTGAAAGTGTTTTAATGTTTTTCTGTGGGCATTGGCAGCTTTTTCACTCATTTCCAGTTCAGTTATGTACCTGATTGTTTTCAGAGGAATGTTTTTGTTTGTCAAACCACTTATTACCAACTGTTGGAGCTATTTGTTATTTATTTTTTATTATTTTAAATTTTATTTATTTGTTTGTTGTTAGTTTACTTATATTTGTGGGGTTATTTACAAGTTTTATTTGTAGGTTAATATTTGTTTCAATATTTTGGTTTTTTTTTGGCTATAAATAAAGAGACGGGTATAGGACCAGCATGCACTGGGGTGGGCCTATGGGTTTTTTTTTTTACCAGAGCAGGAGAAGCAGTTTCGGAGTGGCCGGTCATGCGTCGAGCAAATCTTCACCCTCCGCATGATCATTGAACAAACATTGGAATACCAAAGGAACATTTCTATTAATTTCATTGACTTCGAGAAGGCTTTTGACAGCGTCCACCGGCCGACTCTATGGGCTATCCTACGCCACTATGGAGTCCCTCAGCAGTTTGTAGATGCCTTTCGTTGTCTCTACTCCAACTCCCGTTGCTGCGTCCGGACGGATGACGGCTGCACAGATTTCTTCAAGATCAATACTGGCGTCCGACAAGGATGCGTGCTATCCCCTTTCCTCTTCCTGTTGGTAATTGACTTCATCATGCGACGATCAGTTGACCAAGCTGGCATCAGTGTGCCCTGGCACGAAGCGCGTAATCTCACTGACTTGGACTTCACAGATGACATCGCCCTGCTGGGCTCGACTCCGGAAGACCTCCAAAAGTTGACCGCGGCCCTGCAGAGGGAGGCGACGAAAGTTGGATTAAGAATCAGCGCCAAAAAAACCAAGGTACTCCGAGTTGGCTATGTACGTGCCCGCATTCCTGTCATGATCAACCAACAACGTGCTGAAGAGGTGGAGAATTTTACATATCTTGGCAGCATCATCTCGAATGACGGGGTCTCTGATCGGGATGTCAACGCCAGAGTAGGGAAGGCAGTTGGTGTCCTGCGACGTCTCCAACCTATTTGGAACTCGACCTCCCTGAATGTAAGGGTCAAGATCAGACTACTGAACTCTATCGTCTTCCCTACTGCACTTTACGCTAGTGAAACCTGGCGCTCAACAAGTGCAATTATTCAACACCTGAACGTGCTTCAACAACGTGGCCTGCAGCGAATCCTGAGAATTTCCTACCGGGACCGAATAACAAATGAGGAGGTCCTACGAAGAGCAGGCACCCGCCCATTAGCCGATGTTGTTGCAGAAAGGTGCTTCCGCTTTGCGGGCCATATTTTACGCCTACCCCCTCATTGCCCAGCTAAGATTGCCATGACATGGCGTCCACGCACTGGCAAGCGAAAGCAAGGCCGACCAAAGACCACATGGCGCCGAACATTCATGGACGATCTGAGAACTGTCGACATTGCCTGGGACGAAGCTGAAGCAGTCGCTGCTGACCGACATCGATGGAGATCACTAGCTGCCCGATGCGCCGCCCGGTGTAGGAGGAACTAAGTGCTAAGTAAGTAAGGAGAAGCAGCAGAAAGTAACAAAAAATGGATCTTGTTATTCCTTGCCAAACTGGATGAATAAACCATAAAAACGCAACTTTCAAGTTTGGACAGTGGACTTCTTTTGCCTGCATACAAAATATTATATCAGTGCAGCAATGGCTTGTGGATTTTTAATTGTGGGATGTTTGGTTTGTCAAACAAAAGGAATTGCCACAACATAAAGTAAAAAACCCGCCCGTGGACCAAAGGAATAATCCTTCATTAATGGATATGTTGGATATATGGATTTCAAGGATCACCGTCGAACTCGAACAAAAGTTACTGGATCGTCTTTGGAGTAGTGATGTGCGAATCATGAACGAATCGTTCAATACTTGAGAATCACTTTACTGACTCGTGAATCATGAGTGACAAGCCCAACTGACTCGCTGACTCATCCCTGTTGCTGTTAGCAAACGAATTTCATTAGTAGAAATTAGAGCTGGGCGATATAAGATTTTTTCATATCACGATATGTTTTTTTCATTTCAGGCGATAACAATATATATCACGATATAAGCCAAATAACTATATTTGTAAGATTTAAATGTGCCGTTGCTCACAAGTAAAATGTGAAATAATCAGCAGCTTGTCTTGATTTTAATATTTATTTCCCATAATAAGTTCAACAGGGTAGATGTACTTAAGGAACATGAGACTTTTTCAGATAAATAAAGGCAAATATTGCAAACTACACAAAAGGCAGCCGCTAAAGTGTTTAAGTTTCAAAATAGAACAAACAAAACAGACTACTAAATTGTCAATCCCACTTAGAAACAAAATATTAATTCTAAAAATAAATCTTAGTTTGTTTTACAGAAGAACAGACAAAATTGACTAACTTTTGTCAATATCAAATAAACTGAGAACTAAAAGGAAATTTTCAATTTCTCCTTGTTGTATAGCTTTCTGAACTTTCTGAATCCTTTATCATCCGCAACTGAAAATAGTTGTGGATGATTACTATACCTTTCTAATGTGACGTTGTTGTCCCTGGCTCTCTCTCTCTCTCTCTCCCCCGCTCTGTTCCTGTGCTACTGCGAGTGTAACTAACGCGGAGTGAAGCGCTAAAAAAGTGCGAGAGAGAGGGTGAGAGAAAGAAAGAAAAAAAAAAAAACCCACGGCTCGCGATAAGGAGCCGGCTCGCGTCGTTCATGTCAAAGATCCAGTGTGCGGGTCTAAGAGCCATTTCGTTTACGACATCACTACGAAATACCTTCGCACTACGGAACTTCTATGGCCCTTCCGTTCGACAATCTCTCCGGCATTGGAACCATCATCTGTTTTCTCTTCGGTAACCTGGTCACCCACGCTCTCGGTTGTTTTTTCTTTAGTCGGCACACTCATTTTCTCCATTACCGGGGCGGCACAGCGGCTGGCTGCTTCCCAAACAACTATACATGTGCGGCTTGGCACTTGTGCTGTGCGTAACAAGTCACGTGACGTGACGCTGCGGCTGTGATTGGTTTGGCTCTGCGCTACTTAATTTGGATTGGCTGTTCTTCTTTTCTTTTTCTTTTTTTAAGAGAGAGAGGAGGTCTATCGCAATAGTTTAATTTTTCTATTGAGAAAAAGTTATTTCGCAATACATATCGTTATAGTTCTACTGCCCAGCTCTAGTAGAAATATATCTAGCTAATAATTAAAATTGTGGGGGGGGGAAAAAACAACAGCCAGTTTCATAACAAAAACATTTCTGCTCTGAACTGGAAGAAAAAAAACCCTTGAACAAGCTCACTTCAAGACAATAGTTCCTCGGTTCACAGTAGCATCACTCCGCTAACATGCTAACAGCACATTTTAGCTACTCACCCCCTCCTTTGCTGTGCTGAATCGTAGCATAAGCGAATCACTCCCTCACTCACCCCCTCCCTTCCTGTGCTGAATCGTAGCGCGAACGAATCACTCACTCACTCACCCCTTCCCTCCTGGCTCACAGCTTCTTCTTCTTGGTTGGCAACCAATGTTAAGGCACATTATCGCCCCCTTACTCACAGCTCAGTGGATATTTAGATGAGAAAATATATTTGCTCTTTTTTGCTCTATAAAATAGTTGTTTTCTTTTTCAAACACTCATCTTAGCAGTAGGATTTACATGAAAAGAGAAACATATTAAGTTTAAGTGAAAATGTACATTTTTCTGCACTCTCTGGTCAACTGACTCAGTGACTCAAATGACTCAAAAAATCCAATTCACTTTGGTGAGTGACTCATTCAAACTTGATTCAGTAAAAAGAATCGAATTTACCATCACTACTTTGGAGTAATCCAGACAGATTTGGTGCTTAAGATCTGGATAAACATGTCATTTGTTCATCAAAACTGGTGAGTGATAATATTGTTTAAGCTGTAAAGGAAAACGGTAAAGCTATTGGAGTTTAAAGACATTATTTCACTACAAGGACTGATGAACTGAGTTTTGATGTACTAAATTGGTGCATAATTGGATCGCTAATTGAAACATGCCGGCACCTGTTGTGGAAATATTTGTTCACTGGAATCAGCAGGTAAATGGATGTCATGTTTGTGCTTTATGCTATGGATTCTCAATGTGCTGTGCATCTTTAGAATGTTTGAAATAATTCAAAAGAACAACAAAAAATTTGGATACTAAGAGTAAACAAGAGGATGACACTCAGATGAAAGCAGAGAAAAGAAGCATCAAATTTACGCCCAAAGGTTTAGATTTATATATAAAAACATGTCAAGAAAAGTGGAGTTTAACGTGTAAGCAAGCATCTAAGTACGTGGGGGAAATTTCTGCGTTAATGACCTCACATGAGAATGTTAAGGAAGTGTCTTTTGAATTTAGGAAGTTTATTAAATGCTATCAAGATGCAACCGCTTTGCAAGAATCTTTGTTAAGTTTGCCACTTCCAGAAGATGAAGTGAAAAGGCAAACCACACATTTTCAGTCTAAGGTGACAGCATTCTCTGTTTTTATGGACAATTAAAGGTTTGGTTGCAGAAAGCAGGCGAGCCATATACTGAACAAAACAATACTGCTCATGATAATCGAGTTGTTGAAAATCTGGATGAAATAAATCCTGAAGACAGTGTCTCTAATATCTCAGGTGTAAAGCTGCGTTCAAAATCATTGTCACATTTTCTGCACGCATTAAAGCTGCAGCTGACAAGGCAGCGCTCATAGAGCGACTCGCTGCATTAAAGAAAAAACATTCTATTGAAGTGCAAGAGGAAAAACAGAAAAGAAAAGGAGAAACTATCCTTGGAAACAGAGCTGGTAGCAACCAATGCAAAGCTTCATGTCTTAAAAATAAACTGTTTGTAGCTCTGAGCATTCTGATGGAATGAACTCTTATTTTGAAAGAAGGCACGTACAAGAAGCACCTAGTTTCTTGTGGATGACATGATGGTCAAAGTTGATTGCGTCACTCAGTGAACGCAGCAAACACCGCTCAGTCTCACTTTAAAAATTACTTGTGGATTACATTTGTCAGCCATTTGAGACAAATTTCTCGATACTACTAGTTACGAGTTATCTATGCAGACTATCGCCAAAATTCATTTTAGGTGGCCTCCGTCAAGTGTACAAAAACCAGAAGCTGTTTCTGTTCATAAGAGTTTCTGTGAATGAAAGCTAATATCATGGTTGGTCAGTTTCACCATTAATTTCCAGATATAGCCTCTGTGGTTCCCAGCAGTTGATTAAACGTGAAGTCATGAGACGTTCTCTAACAACTTTCCAATTGTAGGAGTGACTCCTTGTCACGGCAGCTGTGGACCATGTGTCTTCTCAGTGAGGGGGACGTGGATTACATGAGTTTACTTGACTTCACTGAGAACCAGCTGCACCTTCCAGTTAATGGTAAGACACAACTCTATGACCGAGCTGCAAAACTCCTGGAGAAGACTGCTGGAAAGGTTAAACTCTGCTTCCACTGTGATAAGTTGGTCTACCAAAGTGCGAGCCTGTTCCTCTTACGATGTTTACCTAACATCTACTCACTCAGGTATGCTCCTTGGTTTTGATTTTTGTTGACTCATTGATACACAAAGTACTGTATTTCTATTCATGCCCAGTGCTGTTTTATCTATTTGTTTCATCCATATTTTCCCTTCCAAATTTTTTATGATTACCAGAATCATTGAAAGGAACTCCAGGACTGACCTGAAAATGTTTTTATTATTATCTTTTTTTCTTTTTTTTTCTTTGGTTTGTGAATGCACAGTTTCTGTAGGTCATCTGAAAATCTGTCAAATCAATACAAGTTCTTGATGAATCTCATCATTGGAGAAGCAGAGAGAGAACAGCAGACACTAAAGAAGATCCTGGAGCTGTTATCATCAGTCTGCTCTTATCAAACATTTCCTCTTGATTTCCTTTTGGATCTGTACTCTCATGTGAAGGACTATGAGAGTAAAACAGGTCTGAGTGTCCTTCCATCATTACAGTCAGTTTTCCAGTCAGCTCCTGCAGTCTGGTCTATAAACCTCTCACAGAGAAAGACCTCCATCCTCCTGGAAGTGCTGAAACTCCAACCAGAGAAGAAACAAGTGGAGCTGACAGGCTGCACACATGAAGAGAGTGAAGTGAGGAGTTTCCTGCAGTGTCTGCCTTTTATCTCACAGCTCAGGTAAATCATTGTTATCCATTCTGTTATTCCTGTCACTGCACTTTGATTCCACTATAAGATTTCAACCTTCAACAATCACAGGTTGCTTTTTCATTTGATGGGTAGTTGGAAGTTTACACATTTATAATCTTCTGTTTGAAATTAAATATTTATATAACTATTGTTGGAAGCAGCTTTTTTTCTTTTCATTTCTCCATCTCTGACTTGTAAAACATGAACTGTGTTTCTCTTCTATAAATAACAAACTCCATAACTGCTAAAGTGTGAATCCAGAGAGAAATGTGAGCTGATCATTGCTGCTGAAACTCTGGAAGTTTCATAGTGGTGCAGATATTTATTTGAGACATTTCTAGGACAGTATCAGTGAGTGCTGCTTGTTTCTGTTTATTGTGCTGAGATCAAATCATCACATCATGTTTCCTTCTCATTCTTACAGTTTCAGTCAGTCATCAGGAAATCTCTCAGATCAAACTGAGTTCTTGATGAATCTCATGATCGGAGCAGCAGAGAGAGAACAGCAGACAGGGGAGACGATCCTGAACATGTTGTCATCAGTCTGCTCTTATCAAACATTCCCTCTTTATTCTAATTCTGATGCCAAAAATCGTCTTGATTTCCTCCTGGATCTGTACTCCCATGTGAAGGACTCGGAGAGTAAAACAGGTCTGAGTGTCCTTCCATCATTACAGTCAGTTTTCCAGTCAGCTCCTGCATTCTGGTCTATAAACCTCTCACAGAGAAAGACCTCCATCCTCCTGGAAGTGCTGAAACTCCAACAAAAGAAGAAACGAGTGGAGCTGACTGGCTGCACACATGAAGAGAGTGAAGTGAGGAGTTTCCTGCAGTGTCTGCCTTTTATCTCACAGCTCAGGTAAATCATTGTTATCCATTCTGTTATTCCTGTCACTGCACTTTGATTCCACTATAAGATTTCAACCTTCAACAATGACAGGTTGCTTTTTCATTTGATGGGTAGTTGGAAGTTTATACATTTGTTTGATATTAAATATTTATATAACTGTTGTTGGAAGCAGCTTTTTTTCTTTTCATTTCTCCATCTCTGACTTGTAAAACATGAACTGTGTTTCTCTTCTATAAATAACAAACTCCATAACTGCTGAAGTGTGAATCCAGAGAGAAATGTGAGCTGATCATTGCTGCTGAAACTCTGGAAGTTTCATAGTGATGCAGATATTTATTTGAGACATTTCTAGGACAGTATCAGTGAGTGCTGCTTGTTTCTGTTTATTGTGCTCAGATCAAATCATCACATCATGTTTCCTTCTCATTCTTCCAGTTTCAGTCAGTCATCAGGAAATCTCTCAGATCAAACTGAGTTCTTGATGAATCTCATGGTTGGAGCAGCAGAGAGAGAACAGCAGACAGGAAAGAAGATCCTGAACATGTTGTCATCAGTCTGCTCTTATCAAACATTCCCTCTTTATTCTAATTTTGGTGACAAATATCGTCTTGATTTCCTCCTGGATCTGTACTCCCATGTGAAGGACTCGGAGAGTAAAACAGGTCTGAGTGTCCTTCCATCATTACAGTCAGTTTTCCAGTCAGCTCCTGCAGTCTGGTTCATAGACCTCTCACAGAGAAAGACCTCCATCCTCCTGGAAGTGCTGAAACTCCAACCAGAGAAGAAACAAGTGGAGCTGACAGGCTGCACACATGAAGAGAGTGAAGTGAGGAGTTTCCTGCAGTGTCTGCCTTTTATCTCACAGCTCAGGTAAATCACTGTTATCCATTCTGTTATTCCTGTCACTGCACTTTGATTCCACTATAAGATTTCAACCTTCAACAATCACAGGTTGCTTTTTCATTTGATGGGTAGTTGGAAGTTTACAGATTTATAATCTTATGTTTGAAATTAAATATTTATATAACTATTGTTGGAAGCAGCTTTTTTTTCTTTTCATTTCTCCATCTCTGACTTGTAAAACATGAACTGTGTTTCTCTTCTATAAATAACAAACTCCATAACTGCTAAAGTGTGAATCCAGAGAGAAATGTGAGCTGATCATTGCTGCTGAAACTCTGGAAGTTTCATAGTGATGCAGATATTTATTTGAGACATTTCTAGGACAGTATCAGTGAGTGCTGCTTGTTTCTGTTTATTGTGCTCAGATCAAATCATCACATCATGTTTCCTTCTCATTCTTACAGATTATATACGTTATCAGAAAATCTCTCAGATCAGACTGAGTTCTTGATGAATCTCATGATCGGAGCAGCAGAGAGAGAACAGCAGACAGGGGAGACGATCCTGAACATGTTATCATCAGTCTGCTCTTATCAAACATTCCCTCTTTATTCTAATTCTGATGCCAAAAATCGTCTTGATTTCCTCCTGGATCTGTACTCCCATGTGAAGGACTCGGAGAGTAAAACAGGTCTGAGTGTCCTTCCATCATTACAGTCAGTTTTCCAGTCAGCTCCTGCATTCTGGTCTATAAACCTCTCACAGAGAAAGACCTCCATCCTCCTGGAAGTGCTGAAACTCCAACAAAAGAAGAAACGAGTGGAGCTGACAGGCTGCTCACATGAAGAGAGTGAAGTGAGGAGTTTCCTGCAGTGTCTGCCTTTTATCTCACAGCTCAGGTAAATCATTGTTATCCATTCTGTTATTCCTGTCACTGCACTTTGATTCCACTATAAGATTTCAACCTTCAACAATCACAGGTTGCTTTTTCATTTGATGGGTAGTTGGAAGTTTATACATTTATGTTTGATATTAAATATTTATATAACTATTGTTGGAAGGAGCTTTTTTTCTTTTCATTTCTCCATCTCTGACTTGAAAAACATGAACTGTGTTTCTCTTCTATAAATAACAAACTCCATAACTGCTAAAGTGTGAATCCAGAGAGAAATGTGAGCTGATCATTGCTGCTGAAACTCTGGAAGTTTCATAGTGATGCAGATATTTATTTGAGACATTTCTAGGACAGTATCAGTGAGTGCTGCTTGTTTCTGTTTATTGTGCTCAGATCAAATCATCACATCATGTTTCCTTCTCATTCTTCCAGTTTCAGTCAGTCATCAGGAAATCTCTCAGATCAAACTGAGTTCTTGATGAATCTCATGGTTGGAGCAGCAGAGAGAGAACAGCAGACAGGAAAGAAGATCCTGAACATGTTGTCATCAGTCTGCTCTTATCAAACATTCCCTCTTTATTTCCTGTTGGATCTGTACTCTCATGTGAAGGACTATGAGACTAAAACAGGTCTGAGTGTCCTTCCATCATTACAGTCAGTTTTCCAGTCAGCTCCTGCAGTCTGGTCTATAAACCTCTCACAGAGAAAGACCTCCATCCTCCTGGATGTGCTGAAACTCCAACCAGAGAAGAAACAAGTGGAGCTGACAGGCTGCACACATGAAGAGAGTGAAGTGAGGAGTTTCCTGCAGTGTCTGCCTTTTATCTCACAGCTCAGGTAAATCATTGTTATCCATTCTGTTATTCCTGTCACTGCACTTTGATTCCACTATAAGATTTCAACCTTCAAAAATCAGTTTTTTTCCATTAATTTTTATCTGCTCAGAGGGAGTAGACTGCGTGTTATGGCTGCTGCCGCTCTGTCTATAGTTTATGTATTTATCGCTAAGTATAGTTACACAACTTTGTTTTATTCCTTGAACCTATATTGTCCTTTAGGTACTGTTTCACTGCCTTACCTGTTTGGCTGGCGTGTCTTTGGACATATTTACTGTCAGCTGTTAGCATCAGCTGTTAGCTGCTGGGCTGTTTACGGACAGCTGGATTTCAGACATTATAACACGATGACTGCTATGGTCCTGTTGTTCCGGGCTCGTCTCGTTTGGTTTGTTCTGCAGTCCATACTCTGGCCTGTCTCCTCACTCTGAGGTACACAGCATCAGAACTGCTCTATCTACTCTTCCAGCATCTCTCGTACCTTTCGCCGGCTTTACTGCTGTACCCAGACTTCGCCTGGTGCCCATGTCAAAAGTCCACTGGGGATCCAGACGGAATCACAGGATTGACACCAGGAACAATCCCTGCGGTACACTCACCGCTGCTCCGCTAGGAAGCCTGGTGGACGGACTGCTGACTGTAGTGTGTTTGCTCGCCTTGCCAGGTCGGCTTGAAATGCTACCAGCAACTACTCCGTCTCCACTGGATTGCTAAATGTCCGATCACTCTCCAGCATGCAACTGCTTGTCTGTGATCTCCTTAATGATCATAAACTTGACTTTCTAAGTCTAACGGGACCTGGCAGCATCCAAATGATTTCGCCAAATTTAATCTGACCACTCAGCCTGGATTTACTGCCAACCCCCTGTGTCGGGAAGTGGGGTTGGCCTTGCGATCCTACACAACAGCAGATATTAAAGTATCTTCTCTGTCTGGTACTGCCTATTCTTCTTTTGAATCCATGATGATAAAAATTAATGGACTAGTTCCCACAGTTTTAGTTGCTGTTTACTAGAGCTGGGTTTCAATTATCGATTTTCCGATTAAAATTGATTCTAGCTTGAATAATGTGATGTCGATTCATTAAAATTCTGAATCAATTTTTAAATATTAATGTATTTTGCCAGAAACAGCAGATTAAAGCTTTCATTTCAACAACCACCAAACAGCAAAACCCTAAATGAGAGCAGGTAACTGATTCCACACAAAAACATAAACACAAAGCGTGAACCCGATGCATCAGAATCAGTGAGATGTCGGCTTTCTCACCTGACGGCGCATACACGGACACGCCGTCAGGGCTGAAAGCCGACAGCTCACTGATTCTGATGCTACAGGTTTCATTACACTCTGACCAAAATTCACTTAACCAACAACAAAAGAGGATCAAAACTACACTTCACGTTTGATAAATATTATCAGTAATTCCCTCTTACCTTTTGGTTTTGCTTCCACCGTGATTAAATCACACTTCCTGTGCAGCTCTGTCTCTCAGTGTACTTCAAGACCAGTTTTCCATCTCAAATCTCTGTTTTCTGCGTTATTTGCTTCCTTGTTATGCACCAGTCTACCATTGTGTACAGCGCTGCTGGCTCCGTTTTTTCTTTTTTCCCAAAAAATGACCTCCGACAAGAAAGCCTCATTTCTGCTGTTCAATACCGAAGACCTTTAAACTTTTTAAAATTATGCCAAATTGCAAAAAACTTTGCTGTCTCTAATAAAAGTTCTGTAACTTTGCTCTGCTTCACTTCAGCAGCATCAGGTAATGTTCATATGTTGATTCATGGTTTTCTTCAGTTTTTGTTTTACTGCTTAATATTTTCAAGGTGCTGCTATAAAAAGCCAGGCCAGGAAAATCTCCTTCATGTTTTTTTGTGTTTTATCCTCACTTACTTTGACACAAAGGCATCAGCTGGGATGCTTACACCTTTGATAAAGTCTCACAATGTCAGTACTAATAAATGATCAGAATTATAATATTTTAATTCAAATCGAATCTAATGGACTTGAATCGAATTGGGACCTTGTGAATCGGAATCGAATCGATTATAGAAATTACAGACAATACCAAGCCCTACTGTTTACCATCCACCTAAACCCAGCTCTGACTTTTTAACTGGTTTTCCTGACCTCCTTGGTGAAATTATACTCTTACTTCCAAATATACTACTACTGAGAGATTTTAATATCCACATGGACAGCACATCAAATTCATCAAGAGATTCTATGTCCTATCTGGACAATTTTGGCTTACATCAATAGATGGATGTTCCCACACACTCCAAAGGACATATTTTGGATCTTGTCTGCTGTACTGGTCACCCCAAAGAACTGTGCTGTATCGGACATGCCTTTTTCAGACCGTCAATTATTTTTATTATTATTATTATTATTTTATTGTTAGTCTCCCACTGTACAAAAATAAACAAAACCGATTAATTACTTTTATAAATATTAGGGGCATTGATCTGTCAGCTCTTTCCAGTTACATTAATAATTTAGCAACCACTGATGACTCACTTTCCATAGATGACTTGGTATCTCACTATAACAATGGACTGATCAACCTCTTAGATACCTTGGCTCCCTAGAAAACTTGAACCATTTCCTTCTCTCGCTCTGCCCTGTGGTATTCATCTAAACTTCACAAACTTAAAGCTACTGGACGCCGCCCAGAATGCCTCTTCAGGAAAACAGGACTTACTATTGTCACGTAAAGCAGTTTCACCCCAGTTCTTTTTATTCCTTAGGTCATCAGAGTAGACACCGGAACTCAGTAGTTACCTTACAAATCCTTTATTCATCTTCACACACTTATGCATCTTCTAGAAGGGAGATGTGCATGGCCCGGCAATTCCTCTGCAAATCTCAACCCTTTTTCTGTTTCACACAATTTTATAGAAGTGACCCCATTGTAAACCCTATATGATGTGCCATAAAACTAAAACACTGTGTTTGTATATGTATGTGCGAGCACGTGAGTGCCTGCATGTGCGCGTACCTGTGTGTGTGTGTGCATGTGTATACGTGTGTATGTCTGTGTACTTCCTGCCAGTCATAAAGAGGGCCATCTCCTCTCACCGAAGCTACACCAAACTTCTCTACAAAATATAGTTATCAGGTTACAAACACTGAGACCCCCACCCAGGTATACCTTGGGGAATTTCCACTAAGCTATGGCTTCCCTTTGTTCTACTTTCACAGCCCAAGGTGGGGGAGGGTCTCCTAAAAGTCTACTCCTAACTTTATGACACATTTAGGCCTTGAATACATCCAGGGCAGTGTCAGTGTATGGAACGCCAGGACTGTCATAATGAATTAATTAAATACACCATTAAATAATTATTTAAAATGGGAAATAATTAAATAAATATTTTTGACACATTTAATTAATTAATTATTAATTTCACATTTTAATTATTGACACATTTAATTAATTATTTAATGGTGTATTTAATGAATTCATTTTGGCACAGTTGACTCCATCAGCTCTCACCATGAAATAATCTTATTTGTCAACCTCACCCATCAAACTCAGAAGGCGGGGTTAACACTGATCGAGTCAAAATCATTGCTTTGGCCTGGTGGCCATTGTTTTTAGAAAGCGTTTCTGCACACCAACAACGGGCATGTGGAAGCTAACAGAACTGAACTTTGAAAAACCCTTTTTGTGTGTCACCAAATACCGTTTTAATATTTTTTAGCCGAGAATGTAGTGGTTTAATCTTCAGATATCTGGTCGGTTTGTCAAGATACAGCCTCTTTGCAAAAGTGCTTCGATGATTTCGGAGATGTCTGCCCAGCCCAGTCTCACTGCAAAGCGTGGGATAGACCTGCTTGCCTCGCAAGCAATCGAGATGTTATTACCGCCAACATATGCAGGCCCTGGTACTCAGCTGCCATAACGCCCGCAGTACACTTCATTTACTGAGGTTATATTTATCGGGGTTTTATTTCCTGATGTTCGTATGTGTCATACGTGTTTCAGTCGCCAATTCTGAATTATAACTAACATTAAAAACATGTTTAAGGAGGAGAGACAGCAAATAAATCTGATTAACAACTGATCTGTGGGTTTCTTGTTTAATAATCAGCATGACCTGCGTATAAATGCATAAACTTTGTTAAAAGAGATAACTTTGGTGTTTCCATCATGTAGTAACTGCTAGGTTTAACTGTACAAAGGGCGTTTGACACTATGAAACGCACACAGACTTCATGATGTTCGGCTAATATTTTTATTGTGAATATTAATCATGAGGGTAAACGGCCCAGTACACCACGAAGCGAGGTCAGCATATCCACGATATCTTTAGCTCTCTGAGTTAACCCAGAGTTTCCCAGCTGACTAATCTAATGGTCATCTACGAATAAATCAAGGGTCATATCAAAATGATTTTACAGAAAATCATCCTTATTACTGCCAACTATTCCAGAGACGTGAAAATCTACAATATAAAGAACATAAAAATATAGCAGTCTAACGCAACACTGTAACAGAGATGAACGCATCAGTTTGTCGCAGATCAAAGTGGAATGAAAGTGATTGGCTGAACAGGTGGTCTGCATTATCTGCATTTTCATCAGCGTAAGAGACTCAGTAGCAGATTAGAATAACATTTATACATTTAATAAATCACCAAATGAATACACGCAAGAAATGATCAAACCTGTTCCGACAATTTGAGTTTGTGTTCCCTCAGCTGCAGACTCGCTGCTGTTTAATTGTTTGAGCGAAGAGTAGATATAAACTTTTTTCTATATTACTATTACTGAAATACATGTGCTATATCATAAACCATGATATAAATAGGCAGGTCTTATTAACATGTTTAGTTTTAAAGGACACCTTCCTGCCTTTAGTCTCATCCATGAGCAGTATTAGTTTTCTTCTAACATCCAGAAGTCTGCACGATGTGTTTCATAGTTTCTAATAAGCCTTTGACAGTTAAACATCACATGACCGAAACACCAAAAAAAAGAAAAATAAATCACACAAATCATGTGTTAACCTCATTTAATTTTAGTTAAGTAAACTCTAAAACTTCTAACAGACAGCTGGTGCTTAGAATACAGTTGAATAATTATTAAAAAACAGATGATGTACAGCTTGAAGTCTTCATGATGAACATGCTGTTGCAAACTCTGCTCCTCTCGGTGGAAATGCGCCTTCTCTTTCCTCTTTGTATACAAAACATTTTAAAAGTCAGTTTAATCTCAAAATTAACTATTAAAAAATCCAAAACGCATCAGATAAAGAAAAGCAAATGGTTCATTCTAACACATGTGCCAGTGAACCATTAAACCTCAGTAAAACTATGCAGTTATGAATCGTAACTTTAACCTCAGCCAATCCAATTGTAAATAAAACAGCGAAGTAAACGTGACCCGACAGACAGAACCTGAGTGAATTAAGTCCAGTGTTTAACCACTGAGAGCTAGAACTCAGGTGACGTTTAAAAGCTGTGTGCCGGTGATTGGACATCAGCTGCTGATAAAGTGGGTCCGCCTATAAAGTGCTCTGTAGGGACACAGGCTCCAGCAGCTTGTGTCCCTACAGAGAAAAAAAACTATATTTACTTATCTTGTGCAGAAAAAATGCACCAACATTGCGTTATGTCAAGCACCGACTGCCCAGTTTAACTGTTACTATCACCAGCTAACGTGGGCGTGTTTCTTGAATTAGCAGCAGGTGTTAAACAGCTGACAGGTGAGGAGGATGTATGCAGATAAACTGAGGGTCTGTTGAGCTGATCGCTGGTTTCGTGAGAAAAATGTCAGCTCGTTCTTTATGTTACAGAAGCACAGAGACACAAGACCAGGCGGAAAGAGACGATCGTTCGGTCAAAATGAGAATTTGCGAATGCAACATGTGGAACATGGAGAGTGGAATATGTAAACAAACCGGTTAACGTATAATTATTTAAATGTGTCATTAGTTAATTAAATATGTAAATAATTAATTAAATGTGTCAGTAATTAATTAAATGTGTCGTAAATATTTATTTAATTATTTCCAATTTTAATTCATTATTGACACATCTAATTATTTAATGGTGTATTTAATTAATTCATTATGGCAGTCCTGGCGTTCCATATCAGTGTCTCTACAGTACTCTACATTCTATCTAACACATTTCTAAATCCTAAAGTGAGCTACAAATATCTTCAAGTCCCCCCTTTGATCTGCCCTAATGGCAGATCAACACTACACTAAATCTTCCTACTGGGCCTCCCCATTTCCCAATAGTGGCATCATGGAATCCGCCTTTATATCAGATTCTCCCACAGCACAATTGATGAGTCTTACAAGCAAGGCTCTGATACAAGGCACACAACAGCATCCACATGTCGCTAATATGGCAGTGAAAACAGATAAAGAAACCATAATTGACATAATAAAACCTTTCCATTGCCCAAAGACAGAGGTCATCCATGCTTCCAGTGGGTTGTTGACTCGCGAATGCTCATGCATTGTGGCAGACAGCGTCTTCAGGCCTTCCAGAGCTCGGGTCACAGAGCCATCAGGTGCTGTGTTATTAGGAATAAAAGTACAGCACATATCCCCAAACATCACGCAAACGCCCCCTTTTTCTCCCAGCAACATGTCTAACGCCATCCAATTTTATGCTGCCATTAGAGATGTCGGACCCAACTGTTCAGCAAGTCCTTCAACTGCGTCCCTGGTAAGGTTCGCCAGTCTCAGGACATTATAATGCACATACAGTGGCTTGCAAAAGTATTGAACTTTTCCACATTTTGTCACATTACAGCCACAAACATGAATAAATTTTATTGGAATTCCACGTGAAAGACCAATACAAAGTGGTGTAAACGTGAGAAGTGGAACGAAAGTCATACATGATTCCAAACATTTTTTACAAATAAATAACTGCTCTGCCGGCAGCCAGCTGTGCCAGAGAAGACCAGGCCTCAGGCCCAGAGGCCATGAGGGCATCCCACTCCCTGGAAGGGTCCCAGCCGGGCCACAGGCGCCGGGCTCTGTCAATCGGCCACCAGGAATGAGTTGGTACATACATGAGCGCCCAGCCCCAGACACCAAGAACCACAAACACACCAACGTCTGAGGGCATCAGCTACTGGCAGGGAGTGTGGTGAGGGAAAATAGGCCTCCATACCTTGGAGAGCCTGAGATGTTCCCAGAGAGGTGGAGTCTAAGACCCAAGCTGACATATAGACACAGACGAACAGGCGCACGGAGACACAAACGTGCATTCCCACCCCCATATACACAAACACATTCACACTCCCCAAACATACTCTATATCCCAGGTCCGGCTACCCCTGCCGCCAGAGGGGCAAACCGTACCCGGACACAGGAGATGTAACCCTTCTCTCTGGGGTGGAGGAAAGCAGACCGCCTCCTTATCTGCAGTAACAGGAAGGCCCCGCATCCCAGACCCCAGTCCGACGGCCAGCACCTCCTCCCACCCCCCAGCCCCGACGGGTAACAGAACGGGTATGAGTGAAAACCCCAAACCTTCCTCCGCCCGCTCATATGTAGTGTTGCTGCGTGCTGTTCTAAAGTGCATTTAAAACACAGGAGGGTATGGTGCTTCTTGCCAGAGAGCAGCAAGGCTCCTCCTGAAAACCCTCAGTGTCTATATGCATTTAAAATTGAGGATAGGGCACCAGCGCCAGAGTTGGGTTTGAATACACAGACCATCCTCTGGACGCTGTGTAATGTGCCCAACCCCAAGGCCCTATATGTATGTGTTATGAGAGTGTGAGTAATGTGGATGTCTACGTTGCAGAATAAAATTGAGGCAAAGGCGGCCAGAAGGGGAGAGAGGGGGAGTGCCTCCCCTGCACCCTGGTGACATACCTGCACCCCAAGCCCTGCGTGTGTGTGGGTGTGGTGGAGCGGGAAGAGGGAAGCAGGTGAGGATGGGGAGGGAAGAAAGGGAGGGGCAAGCGGCCCCTCCCTGGGGTCAGCTCCCCCGCTGACCCCAGTAGGCACCCCCACACTCTGGAACCCACCAGGGCAAGGGGGCCCAGGCCCATCCGGACCAGGGCCTGCAGCAGCAGCACCACCCCGCCCCACAGAGTCCGGGGCAGCCCACCCGACCCCACTGCAGAGAAAACTGCACCCACCCCATCATCCAATCATCTCCCAGACTACACAAGACGGTAGACACCCAGATTGAGTCATTCTCCACCTCTCCAATATCTCTCCCCCACCTGCAGAGTGAGCTCCTGTAGACAGGAGACCTCCTACAAAGATGTAACAACCTCCCCACCAGTTAGAGATCCTGCAGTTGGGCCGATGCACCAGAGGTTCCCCGCACCGGCGCTGAGCCCCCATGCACCCACCCACCCACCACCCCGGTGACACAACAACCAGGACCCAAGGCCCCAAGGCTGGGTGTGGTTCTGATTATATTAATTTATCAATTTGCTCCGAACGCTGTGCTCATGGAGGAGATTGATCCAGGTGCACGGTCACCTGCAACTTTACACACTAAGACATTTTGATTATTCACTGTCACTTCTATCATTCTCATCACTCTTGGAGCAACACATCTCGAACTCTCCTGTCTTAAAACCCCGAAAGTGAGATTTTAGTTGTTCCTTACTGAGAGATGTACAACCCTCTTAATATTATTATTACTTATTTTCATCAACAACACTGCTCTTCTGTTTCCTCTGCATCCACTAAGGCAGGGCTCTAGAGTGCAACCAATTTGGTCGCAAATGCGACCAAATTTTTCAATGGTGCGACTAAAAAAAATCTTAGGTTGCATTGGTGCGACCAGCTGTTCGAGTAAGAAATTAAAAATAAAAAAATCTCCGCACCTCTGAAAGTCTCCATGTGGTCAACGACACACATTATGCCCCTATTGTGGAATAAACCAATCAGAGATAGTCAGGGGCAGGACCTCTCTGTTTGGTCTGATTGGTCGTGGTCCAGATATTCCTGTAGTCCTTCGTTTGTATGATTTAAAGTGCAGGTGGATAGAGAGAGCTGAGTAGCTTGAATAAAGCGATATCGATAAGTCCTGAATCGACTTTTAAATATAAATGTATTTTGCCAGAAACGCCAGAATCTCAGGTTAAAGCTCACAAAACTATTTCAACAACCACCAAACAGTAAATGAGAGCAGATTCCACACAAAGACGTAAACACAGAGCGGACCCGATGCATCAGAATCAGCTTTGTCTTTCTCGGCTTTCTCACCCGACAGCACGTACAAGGACACGTCGTTGGGGCCGAAAGCCGACAGCTCGCTGATTCTGATGCATCGGGCCCGCGCTTTGCGTTTACGCTAGATTCTGAGCTGCAGGTTTTGTCTCACTCTCTAAGCACAAGCACTTTTTCAGTAACTTATCTTTCTTGTAGAACTGTGCTCCAAATAAAGAACTTTGTGTTGAAAAGATTGTTAGTTAATCATTTACAAATCAATATTGTCTGTATTTTCCCCTCAAAAAAGTGCACATGTGAAACTGCGGTGTAAAGCGATGCGGTTGAAAAATTTGGGTGCACCTAACTTTTGTGCTGGTGCAACCGTGGAAAAAGTTAGTCTAGAGCCCTGCACTAAGGGCAGCTGGTGACCTGGAGTACCATCTGCTCCCCCCAGTTGGAGACAGTTCTCGCTCTGAGTTCCACACTCTTTTGTTTGTTTTCATTGTTTTCGTTCATTTTCTTGTTTTTGTTTTTTTTGTTTTTTGTTTTTTTATTTCACTATTTTACCCCCGCACATCAACCTGTTAACGTGTGACGGAGGGAAGGTGATTTTTGCACAGTATTATTAAAGGAGGGAAACCTTCCTCAAAACGGATGGAGCAGTGGAGCAGCCAAGGGAGTGCACACGAATTTAAAAACTGTAAGGCTAAAATATAATTTATTATATTTAAACAGTTAAAAATATAAAAGGAATTAAGACAGCCCTGGCCAGGGAAAAAACACAATAAAAATCAATAAAGCACAAAGATTAAAAGTCCAGTGGCGTCCGCCACAGTATAAAAATCCAGCCGATCTGAGCAGAAGGGGAAACCCGGCAGCGTCCTCGCCGTCCTATCAGTGTTTTCCACTCCGGAGTGCTGGAAGAGAGCGGCAGCGACAGTCACTACTCTTATAGCGGCTACAGTCTATTAGAGTGGGATAAGTCGCGAGACTTACCCCGGATGGGCAGAGCTCTTAACGCTGCCCGCTGCTTTCCTGTAGCACGCCAATCGGCACCGGCCCGTCTCGCCGCCTCTAATCCCCCACAGTAGCGTGATCTGGCTTCCAGTTATTCCAACATCCGGACCGCTCCCTCTGCTCCTCTGCTTGCTGGCGTCGTATCCTCGCTCCGGGCTTGCAGGGCCGCCACCTGACACCATCCCCTCCGCCACACTCCACCAGCCCTCATGTGTCACTCAGCACTTACTGTAAATCACCGCCAGCCAACCTACACCAGCCCGTCTGCGGGCTTGTAGGCGTCGCCGCCTGACACCATTCACTCCACCATCTCTGCCGCTCTGTCTCTCAGGCCTCCCCTCGAGCCTCCTTCTCTGTGGTCTGGCAGGCTCTCTTATTCACCTCTGTGCCCTCCCAGGTGTATCTGATTTGTCATTAGAAGTGGGCGGAGTCTCTCCGGGAGAATGGTAAATGGCCTGTATTTATATAGCGCTTTACTAGTCCTTAAGGACCCCAAAGCGCTTTACATTTCCAGTCATCCACCCATTCACACACACATTCACACACTGGTGATGGCAAGCTACATTGTAGCCACAGCCACCCTGGGGCGCACTGACAGAGGCGAGGCTGCCAGACACTGGCGCCACCGGGCCCTCTGACCACCACCAGTAGGCAACGGGTGAAGTGTCTTGCCCAAGGACACAACGACCGAGACTGTCCAAGCCGGGGCTCGAACCGGCAACCTTCCGATTACAAGGCGAACTCCCAACTCTTGAGACACGATCGTTAAGAAGTTAATATATTCAATAAAACATGCAATATAAATAAAACACTCCACAAAATATAACCAAAACATGCAATACAAAAAATATAAATAAAAACACTCCGCATTGGAATACAGTAAAACACAGCAAACATGCAAAGCAAAACAACTTCAAAATAAAGTCGGTCCTTCCCTGGATGACATCCGCACTTCTCCAACCTCTTTTCCTTTCTCCCCAACTGCTCTCATCCAGTTCATGATCAAATTCTCTATCCATCCTTAAATACATGATCACCTTTAAATCTTACAGTCTTACAAACTTACAGCTACAAATATCTTCACTATTCATAAGGACATGTATCTCAATCATATACACTATTATAAAGAAGCTAATTATCATGCTAAATCTGCTTACTACACTTCTATTATTGACTCTGCTGAAGGAAACACTCGTACTTTTTTTTCAACATTGCACAATATTTTTAAACCTCCAGATGCCTTTGCCATACATACACACTCTGCCGCAGTCTGTAACAAATTCATGGACTTGTTTTTTGTACCAAAATTGTGAATCTTCATCAACGGTTGCCCTCTTCTTGTGATATGGTCAGTTGGTCTACTTGCATTTTTTTTCTCCTATTCAAGTGTCATATTCTCTACCAAAATTTGAACTTCCTACAATAATTCAACTTTCTTTGATAATTACTAAGTTAAAGTCATGATCGTGTAAACTTGATTCACTGCTGACTAATCTTGTTAAACTCTCACTCCCCTCTCTTGGCTCATTGATCGCTAATATCGTACAACGTCTGTGAAGGTTTTCAGTCATCCAGGGCATCGTAGTCTAAGGAGCTTAGAAAGAAAAGCGTCTGGACCTCTTTAAGTTGCTTGAAGACGTTTCACCTCTCATCCGAGAAGCTTCTTCAGTTCTAAGGTCAAATGGTGGAGAGTCCCAGATTTAAACCCAGTGGGAGTAATCCCCCAAAGAGGGACAAAGGACCCTGTGATGATCCTCTACCTAATCACATGAGCCAAGGTGTGAAAACGGTTGTGTGTGGGTCCCAATCAGCCAGGGTTTTGGGTGAGCTCATTGTGAAACCTGGCCCCACCCTATCATGCAATTTTCCTGAGGTCAGATGGCCCAGGATGTGAGTGGGTGTTATGGCGTCTGGGAAGGGATCTCAAAACTGGATTATAGATGGCAGACAGTTGGTGTCGTAAGCCACCGCTTCTGTTAAAAGATGGTCACTCACAGTGGACATAAATGGCTTCTTTCACTCCTCTTTCAAACCATCTGTCCTCTCTGTCCAAAATGTGAACATTGGCATCCTCGAAAGAGTGTCCTTTGTCCTTTAGATGCCGATGGACTGCTGAGTCTTGTCCTGTGGAGGTGGCTCTTCTATGTTGTGCCATGTGCTTGTGAAGTGGCTGTTTGGTCTCTCCAATGTAGAGGTCTGGGCATTCCTCACTACACTGTACAGCACACACCACATTGTTAAGTTTGTGTTTTGGAGTTTTGTCTTTCGGGTGAACCAGTTTTTGTCTGAGTGTGTTGCTGGGTCTGAAATGCACTGGGATGTCGTGCTTGGAGAAAACTCTCCTGAGTTTTTTTCTGATACACCGGCTACATAGGGGATGACAATGTTGTTGCGTCTTTCTTTCTTATCCTCCCTAGCTGGTGTCTGACCTTCTTTTCTGTGCCTCTTTGCAGACTTTATAAATGCCCAATTAGGATAGCCACATGTTTTGAGTGCTTCCTTTACATGTGTGTGTTCCTTCTTTTTCCCTTCAGGCTTAGAGGGAACATGTTCTGCCCGATGGTGTAGGGTCCTAATTACTCCAAGTTTGTGTTCCAGAGGGTGATGGGAGTCAAAGAGGAGGTACTGGTCCGATGCCCATCTTCAAGCAACTTAAAGAGGTCCAGATGCTTTTTTTCCAAGCACCTTAGACCAGTGGTCCCCAATCCCTGGGCCTCGGACCGGTACCGGTCCATGAGTCGTTTGATACCCGGCCGCGAGAGTTGAGGCTCAGGTGTGAAATGTATGGTTTTCAGGGTTTTTATCAGTTTTCAGTGTTATTTTGTTATCGTTTTTATCGTTAACTTGGTTTTCCTGGGTCTTTTCACGTGTGTTATGAATAAATCTTCTTTTTTCGGTACCGGTACTAGTTTTATTTTGTTGTATTTATCCGCGACACCTTAAAGGTCCGTGAAAATATTGGCGGGTCCAATATTGGCAAAAAAGGTTGGGGACCGCTGCCTTAGACAATATCATACAATCCTCTCTTATATCTGGTTCTGTTCCAGTACTGCTAAACTTGTCAATGCTCTTGTCACATCTTGTTTAGACTATTGTAATTCTCTTCATTATGGTCTACCTCATAAATCTTTCCATAAACTGCAGTTAGTTCAAAATACAGCTGCTCCTATTGTATTCCGAATTAGATCCACTGAACATATAACACCTGTTCTTAAATGGCTCCATTGGCTTCCAGTTCACTTCCATGTCAATTTCAAGATCCTGCTTCTTACTTTCTTAGCCCTTCATAACCTCGCTCCTCCATATTTATCTGATCTTCTCCATCTTTTAACACTTGCTCTTGACGAAGGCGGTCGCACTTTTCTCCTCTCCTCCTCCTCTCCCTTAGCTTCCCTGCTTAGCCTCTTGTGTCCTTGTCTAGTCTTGTGTTTTTTGTATTACTTTTCCCTGGAACACTCTCTCACAGTCTGTTCTCTAAAACCTAAAAGAGGAATTATGGATTTGATCAACTGGTCTCTGAATGCAATTGACACCCTTTTCTCAACGAGAAGTCTGGGCTCGGGTGAGCCTGAGTGCTGAAAATATCTACCTATTTGGAACCATGATAACAGGGTTCTTGCTGATCGGAGCTGGCTTGGCCCTGGCTTATCGAAGAATCAAGAAAGCGCAATCGGCTGATCAAACCCCCACAAGGCTGCCCGCTGGAATTGAAACGATGGAACGAGGTGTGAGTTTCTCAAAATGGGCTCATTGAGTGCAGCACAGATAAGATCTTGGAGAAGCTTACAGCTGCCGTGAATACTCAGAACAAGACCTCTGAGTGCAAACTGGATTACATCTTGGATGGGGCTCACTCGGAATAACACCTTTGAGCGCAAATTCGATCACATCTTGGAGAAACTCACTGCGGTCGTGAGTTCTCAGAATCGGCTCTTTGAGCACAAGAATGACAACATCACGTAGCGTAAGTTTGATAACATCATGGAGAAGCTCACGGCTCTGCAATGGGAGATTGAGAGACCAATGTCGGACTGTTAGAACAGCTTTGAAATTCTCATGAGTTGTTCGCACTAAAGTAAAAATCACCCCTGGGGCGCCAGCTGCGGTCTCAAGGCTGGAGCTGAACAACAACACCCTGATACGGACTGTGTTTAGACTGTTCTTCCCATTCTATGCAAGGCCACCTGGGTTGTCTGGAAGACTGTTTACTTAGCCTGGCAGGGCGAAGGACACTGTCTCAGCTGAACTCTGGACACGCACACACACGCACACAGACATATATACACATGCAGATATACACTCATCCCCCCTCCCCCTCCAAACGCCTTCGACGCGTATTCCCCTTCGATGCTGACGGTGGATCAAGGAGACCAGCGCATAGGCTGCAGGCCCGGATGTACTGTCTAAATCGGCTGTCTCTCACCCTTTACCCATCCCTGTTGCTTGTCATGTGTTTCTTTGGTGTATTAAGAGTTTTTTCATGTGCAGAGGTGTTTTTTTTCTGTTCTCAAACTGATCTCCCTGTTGGAGCTCAGTCTGGGGGGATTTATTTGTTTTCTCCTTATCTTTCCTCATGTTGTGCATTTTCCATTGTTATACCTCTCTGACCTGTCTTCCCCATGTGATGTTTGTGTCATGTATGTATGGTCAGAAAGGTAAGATGGCGCTGGCAAAGGTCGGCAGCCTTAACCCAATTTCCTTCGTGGTCAACCTTCGGGGTCAACCTTCAGGATCAATAAAGTTTTATTGAATTAAATTGAATTGAATTGAATACATACTCGCCGCCTCATACACTCCACTCTTCTTCAGCTTCCCTTCTGTCTGTTCCTGCTCGCCTGACTACCATGGGACTCAAAGCCTTTAGTTGTTCTGCCTCGAGACTTAGGAATGCACTTCCACCAGATCTCCGGACCACAAACTCTCTCACCACTTTTAAATCGCGTCTTACAACCCATCTATTCAAAATTGCATACCCTTCATCATGATTCAGTCTTAGTGTATTTTTACCTTGCTTAGCTTTTATACTTTCATGCTTGTTTTTATTTTCATTACCTTGTGTTTTTATTCAATTTTTTTGTACTTTTGTAAGGTGACCTTGAAGGTCTTCAAAGGCGTCTATAAAAAAATGTATTATTATAATTTCATAAATAGTCTTATCTTTTTAAATCAGGGGGTGTCACACTCATTTTAATTCGTACTCCACATACAGGCTGCTCAGTGGGTGGACCAGTGAAACTCTCCTTTATGTCAGTGTAAAGAAGTCGCATCATTAACTGTTTTTCTCCATGATGAAGAAAAAGCTCCTGTGACAAATAAAACAACAGCTGGTTTTTGTGTTAAATTTTTTGTGTTTAAATTTTTTTTGTAGGTGTAATTTTACTTTTCCTTCATTTTTTTCACGAGTAGCACGTCTCCTTGTGTACGACCGACAAACCTTACTGGACATAAGACATGGACTTTCTCATCATTTTCCAGAGTTCAAGTTTTTCAACACGGACCCTCCGTTTGCAGACCCCTCATTCATCTCACCTGAGATGCCTTTGTTCTGGGCCCCTGGAGGCCGCAAACGCCGACACAAAGGGAGAAGATCTGGCGTTCTGATTCGACTGAGACGGCGCACTAACAGACCACCACTACCCAGTTTATTTAATGTGCAGTCTCTGGAGAACAAGCTGTGCGAGCTTCGGGCACAGATCTCATTCCAGCAAGAGATGCGGGACTGCTGCGGGATCTGCCTCACAGAAACCTGGCTATTGGACAGGGTACCAGACTCTGCCATACAACTACTGGGGCATTGCGCAGACAGGTCACAGGAGCTAACTGGGAAAAGCAGAGGTGGTGGTGTGTGTTTCATGATCAACAACAGCTGGTGTAATTATGCAAACATGGACCCCGGTCAAATCCTTCTGCTCACCGGACCTGGAGTAACTGATGATTAAGTGCCAGCCATTCTGGCTACCGAGGGAATTAACAGCAGTGATCATTACGGCTGTTTACATTCCCCCACAAGCCGACACTGACCGAGCACATAGGGAACTGTATACCGCAATCAGCAGTGAGGAAACCGCGCACCCAGGGGTGCGCCACCGGGGACTTTAACAAAGGAAACTTTCCTCAACACTCATGGAGACCGGCTACTTGACCACTGTTACACCTCCTTCCGGGATGCGTACAAAGCCCTCCCCCACGCCTTATTCGGCCAATCAGATTATCGCTCCATCCTGCTCCTGCCCGCCTACAGGCAGAAGCTGAAACAGGAAGCTCCATCCCTGAGGGCGGTCCACTGTTGGTCGGACCAATCTGAGTCCATGTTGCGGAACTGTTTCTATCACACGGACTGGGAAATGTTTCGCATGGCTGCTGACGACATCGATGAGTACACAGACTCAGTCTGTGGATTTATCTGTAAATGCGTGGAAGATGTCGTCCTTTCCAGAATAGTCAAATCCCAAATCAAAAACCGTAGATTAACAGTGATGTTGGCGCGGCACGGAGCACTACTTTTGCCTCCGCGAAAAAATCTGACTACAAACACGCACATTACTACTTCCGGAAGACGATCAAAGCAGCCAAACGGGAGTACAAGGACAGGGTGGAACAACAATTTGACAACCCTCTGAGTATGTGGTAGGGACTAAACACAATCGGAGACTTTAGAGGGAAAACCAGCACACCGCAGACAACGGCCCCTCTGTGCGAGGATCTAAACGTATTCTACGCTAGATTCGACACCACGAAACCGGACAGTGTGCACACCGTGGATGACTTCATTGTGCACACTGTGTCTGAGGAGGATGTGCGGATGCGCGGCTCAGCTGGCTGGAGTATTTAGACACATCTTCAACCTTTCCCTCTCTCTGTCTGTAGTCCCAGCCTGCTTCAAAATGGCCACCATCGTCCCTGTACAACAAAATCCTCCACCATCTCATCACTGAACGACTGGCGACCAGTAGCCCTGACCCCCATCGTGAGCAAATGCTTCAAGAGGCTGGGCAGGGACTTCATCTGCTCTGCACTACCTGACTCACTGGACCCTCTACAATTCGCATACCGCCACAACTGCTCCACTGATGACACCATAGCCCTGACACTACATACTGCCCTCTCACACCTGGAGAAGAGTGACACGTATGTGAGAATGCTGTTTGTAGATTACAGCTTGAAGCTGGACAGGAAACTGCAGGACTGAGCAGCTCTTTCTGCTCCTGGATCCTTCCTGTCTGACAGACGCCAAGTGGTCAGACTGGGCAGCATCACCTCATCCCCCGTTATAATGAACACTGGTGCTCCACAGGGGTGTGTACTGAGCCCTCACCTGTATTCACTCTACACCTACGACTGCACGGCCACTAGCAACTCCAACATCATTGTTAGTATGCGGACGACACTACAATGGTGGGTCTTATCACCAGGTGCAATGAGACGGCTTACAGGGAGGAGGTCAACGCCCTGACCCACTGGTGCCAAGACAATTATCTTACCCTCAACGTTGCAAAGACAAAGGAGTTGATAGTGGATTTCCAGAGATGTAGAAAAGCACACAAAGAAAGTTGTAGTAAGAAAGTGAAAAGCACACAATTTTCTGTCCTTTGTTTATTGTGTAATGATTTTGTGTAGTATGAATGTCCATAACGATTTTATCAGTAAGAAAGCTCTAGAATGTCTTGATGCATGCTCAATCATCCAGGTAAGTAAATCCCCCCCAAAAAGATTTATCACAGAGGTTGATTCTGGTCATCTGGATGTAGCATTTTCAGTGGGAGAAACATTTCATGAATCATCCAAGTGACTTCTTCTCAGCTGACTTCGTCTCAGCTGACTGCAGGTTTCCCCAACCTTCAGTTCCTCATCATTAATATGCTAATTCTCATGACCATTGATCAACAACCGCTGATCAATGGGCATGAGTAACATTCCCGTAACAACTGGTAGTGATCCCGTACGTGTCAGGAGTATCGGAACAGTTGAGATACATTTTTCTCTAAACACCACGCCAAAAATTGGTCCACCCCAAGGATCGGGTCCCCCGACACAAACAGAGTAATATAGTGTACGCTGTTAAGTGCCAGGAGGATTGTGTCCCAATTCGTGATTGAGGTGTGAGACAAACGACTGCTGGTCCAAGTGCGTCAAAACAATGATTTTATTAAACACGTGTGGAGGAAATACACCATCACAATCCTCAGCATAAATTCCTCCAGAAGGCATACTTAAAATGTTTTTATATGTTAGGGTATAACGCCCCCTCATGCGTCAAGCAGATACACAACATGCATAAGTTACAGTAACCACAGCTCTTCTGCTGAAACCTTTAACACACACACTCAAAAAGACATTTTCTCCGTCTCCACGCCAGGTGCTTCCTGTTGATCTTCTCATTCTCGCTTATCTCTGGAACATCAGAAACACCTTCAAAAACTATTGCTTATCCAGGCACAAAATGCAGTTACAAGCAAAATATGTCTTAACTCTAACCTCAAATCAAATCAAATCACTTTTATTGTCACATCACATGTGCAGGTACATTGGTACAGTACATGTGAGTGAAATTCTTGTGTGCGAGCTTCACAAGCAACAGAGTTGTGCAAAATACAATAATGTAAACAAGCAAAATACAAGAATGGCTACATCTGAAACTAATAAATATATGTACAATATATAATAGTATATGCATTTCTGGATGTGTATACTAAATATTTTTCTACGTGTGTGTGTGTGTGTGTACACATATTTTACAAATTAAATAGAGTAAACAATAAATAGAATATATAAAATAAATAAAATAAAATATACAGAGTGAGACATGTGCAAAACAGTGGCATTACTGTACAGTATGGAGTGCATAATGTTAAAGTTCCAGTAGTGAAGCTGAGGTGTCTATGACGTGTTCAGCAGTCTGATGGCCTGATGGAAAAAGCTGTCTCTCAGTCTGCTGGTACGGGACCGGATGCTGCAGAACCTCCTTCCTGATGGAAGTAGTCTGAACAGTTTATGGCTGGGGTGACTGGAGTCCTTGATGATCCTCCCCGCTTTCCTCAGGCACCGCTTCCTGTAGATGTCTTGGAGGGAGGGAAGCTCACCTCCAATTATCTGTTCAGAGCACCGCACTACTCGCTGGAGAGCTTTGCGGTTGTAGGCGGTGCTGTTGCCATACCAGGTGGTGATGCATCCAGTGAGGATGCTCTCAATGGCACAGTGATAGAAGGTCCTGAGGATGCGGGGGCTCATGCCGAATCTTTTCAGTCTCCTGAGAAAGAAGAGGCGCTGCTGCGCCTTCTTCACTGTTTTGTAGGTGTGTACTGACCACGTAAGATCCTCAGCCAGGTGTACACCAAGGAACGGGAAGCTGCTCACTCTCTCCACAGCAGCGCCGCTGATGGTGATGGGGGTGTGTACTTCTCTGCACCTCCGGAAGTCCACTATCAACTCCTTTGTCTTTGCGACGTTGAGGGTGAGATGGTTGTCTTGACACCAGTGGGTCAGGGCGCTGACCTCCTCCCTGTAAGCTGTCTCATCACTGTTGGTGATAAGACCCACCACTGTAGTGTCGTCTGCAAACTTCACAATGATGTTGGAGTTGTTAGTGGCTGTGCAGTCGTAGGTGTAGAGTGAGTATAGGAGAGGGCTCAGTACACACCCCTGTGGAGCACCAGTGTTCAGTGTGACGGGGGATGAGGTGATGCTGCCCAGTCTGACCACTTGGCGTCTGTCAGACAGGAAGCTAAGGATCCAGCTGCAGAGGGAGCTGCTCAGTCCTAGATCCTGCAGTTTCCTGTCCAGCTTCGAGGGAACGATGGTATTGAATGCTGAGCTGTAATCTACAAACAGCATTCTCACATACGTGTCTCTCTTCTCCAGGTGTGACAGGGCAGTGTGTAGTGTCAGGGCTATGGCATCATCAGTGGACCTGTTGTGGCGGTATGCGAACTGTAGAGGGTCCAGTGAGTCGGGTAGTGCAGAGCAGATGAAGTCCCTGCCCAGCTTCTCGAAGCATTTGCTTACGATGGGGGTCAGGGCTACAGGTCGCCAGTCGTTCAATGAGGAGATGGTGGAGGATTTGGGTACAGGGACGATGGTGGCCATTTTGAAGCAGGCTGGGACTACAGACAGAGAGAGGGAAAGGTTGAAGATGTGCGTGAACACTCCAGCCAGCTGAGCCGCGCATGACTTGAGGACGCGGCCGGGAATCCCGTCCGGACCAGTAGCTTTGCGTGCGTTCACCTTCCTGAAGCACCTCCGCACATCCTCCTCAGACACAGTGTGCGCACTGACGTCATCCGCGGTGCGCACACTGTCCGGTCTCATGGTGTTCGCTGTGTCGAATCTAGCGTAGAATACATTTAGATCCTCACACAGAGAGGCCGTGGTCTGCGGTGTGCTGGTTTTCCCTCTAAAGTCTGTGATCGTGTTTAGTCCCTGCCACATACTCCGAGGGTTGTCAAACTGTTGCTCCACCCTGTCCTTGTACTCACGTTTGGCTGCTTTGATCGTCTTCCGGAGTTGGTAATGTGCGTGTTTGTAGTCCGATGTGTTTGCGGAGGCAAAGGCGGTGCTCCGTGCCGCCAGTGCCGTGCAAACATCTCCGTTAATCCAGGGTTTTTGATTTGGGAAGGATTTAACTGTTCTGGATGGGACGACATCTTCCACGCATTTCCTGATAAATCCGCAGACTGAGTCTGTGTATTCATCAATGTTCCTAGCAGCCACGTGAAACATTTCCCAGTCCGCGTGATCAAAACAGTCCCGCAGCGCAGACTCCGATTGGTCCGTCCAACAGTGCACCGCCCTCCGGGTTGGAGCTTCCTGTTTCAGCTTCTGCCTGTAGGCGGGCAGGAGCAGGATGGAGCGGTGATCTGATTGGCCGAATGGGGCGCGGGGGAGGGCTTTGTACGCATCCCGGAAAGAGGTGTAGCAGTGGTCGAGTAGCCGATCTCCACGAGTGTTAAAGTGGATGTGTTGGTGGAGTTTGGGTGAGACTTTCTTCAGGTTTCCCTTATTAAAGTCTCCGGCTGTGATAAACGCCGCCTCTGGGTGTGCGGTTTCCTCGCTGCTGATCGCGCTGTACAGTTCCCTGAGTGCTCGGTCAGTGTCGGCTTGTGGGGGAATGTAAACAGCCGTAATAATCACTGCTGTAAATTCCCTCGGTAGCCAGAATGGCCGGCACTTAATCATCAGGTACTCCAGGTCCGGTGAGCAGAAGGATTTGACCGGGTGCACGTTCGCATAATCACACCAGCTGTTGTTGATCATGAAAAACACACCACCACCTCTGCTTTTCCCAGTAAGATCCTGTGACCTGTCCGCGCGATGCACGGAGAACCCCGGTAGTTGTATTGCGGAGTCCGGTACCTTGTCCGATAGCCAGGTTTCTGTGAGGCAGATCACGCAGCAGTCCCGCATCTCTCGCTGGAATGAGATCCGTGCCCGAAGCTCGCACAGCTTGTTCTCCAGAGACTGCACATTAGCCAGTAATAAACTGGGTAGTGGTGGTCTGTTAGTGCGCCGTCTCAGTCGAACCAGAACGCCAGATCTTCTCCCTCTGCGTCGGCGTTTGCGGCCTCCAGGGCCAGAGAACAAAGGCGTCTCAGGTGAGATGAATGGGGGGTCTGCAAACGGAGCGTCCGTGTTGCAAAACTTGAACTCGGGAAAGTTATAAGAAAGACCGTCTTTTATGTCCAGTAAGGTTTGTCGGTCGTACACAAGGAGACATGTGCTACTCGCGAAAAAATGAAGGAAAAGTAAAATTAAACACAGAAAAAAGCTGTTGCTTGGGGGAGCTCGTGACAAGGCTGCCATACTCGGCGCCATCTTGAATCATTGAATCATACTCGGCGCCATCTTGAATCATTAACCTAGAAATGAATCTATATACTCTCTGTGTATGCAGGCGAACTGTCTCACTGCACTCTGTCTCACCTCTCACCTCACCAGATAAAGCTTGTAACCTCTTATCAGACAGAAGGCCAACATTCCTAAACACATTTTGCAATATATGTAATAACCTGATTGAATCTATATGTGTAATATATTGAATAAATGCTTTAATCAAATGCCACTACTCAGAGCTTAATAAAAAGGATATAAGAGAATAAACATGATATTAAAATTAGGGCTGCTCAATTAATCGAATTTTAATCGAAATTATGATCTGGGCTTTCAACGATCATTAAAAAGGACTGAGCCGATTATTAGCACCTCCCTCGTGATTTACTCTCGCGCTGCTCCGTGTGGCAAATCGAGCGCACCTCTCTGCGTTTCGAACACGCGTCACAACAATTAAGAGGAACTAACAGAGGGAAGCTCGGAAAGCTAAGCAGAAGTTATTTGGAGAGGAGAGTGACTGCCGTTGGTTGAAAAGAGAGGTAAAAAAAAAAACTTCAGTAGTGTGGAAACATTATGGGTTCGCGGAGTCAGACGTGGATCAAGTAGACATAGTGTGTAAACTTTGCTATGGTGTCGTAGCTGCACCACAGAGCAACACTGCAAAGTTCACTAAACATAGATGTTTACATTTTTCATTTATTTTTTATATTGCAAACATTTGCACTGTTATCAGTATTTGCACACTATTTTATACTATTTTTGACAATCTTTAAAGCCATTATTCAATACATTGTTATTGTTAAATAAATATCGTTAAATAATCGAGATCTCAATTTCAATGAAAATAATCGTGATTATCATTTTTGCCATAATCGAGCAGCCCTAATTAAAATGATATAAAATGACATAATTCCCGCATTTCCCTCTCTTTGGCCTTTGAAAAAGGCCAACATCCTTCATATTGTCTCACTCCTCGGTCCATTCAGCCACCTCCACCAACGGCATCATAGACCCCGGATCTGTTAAGGAGCTGCTCTCATTATTCATTATTCGAGACCATCTGGCCTCGAATCCATAGCCCTTTCTTTCAGTTTCTCCAGCACTCGTCTGGCACGAGGAATGAGACAACAACCTGTAACCAATATTCCTATGAAAGTAACAAGAGAAAACATGGCAGACATAAACAAACCCTTCCATTGCCCAAACACAGTTCTCCGGCACATTATTGACTCCCGAATGTTCATGCATAGTTTTGGACAAAGTTTTCAAACCCTCTAGAGCCCTGGTTACAGAGCCATCTGGAGCTGTGTTGTTGGGAATGAAAGTGCAACACATATCACCAAACATGGCACAGACACCTCCTTTCTCGGCCAACAACATATCCAGGGCCATTCGATTTTGCACTCCCACCAGCGACGTCGGTCCCAGTTGATCCGCAAATCCCTCCATGGCGTGGAGAGCCTCAGCAAATTATAATGGACATAATTAATGCGATCAACATTTTTATTTGGAGTTATCCATATGAACACGCTTTCAAATCCTGCCGCTATTTGGTCAACTAATTTATATTCATCAGGAACTCCCCTGGGAACTCCTATTGAGTCAATCCAGGTAGGCGAGTCCGTTCTTGGATCATAAGCATGTGTACCTTTTGTGCTTCTCTCCCTCAAAATATGTCTCCTACGTCTGGCTGTCAATGTACGCGTGTCATGTTGTGGTATGGCTTTTACCTTACTTCCTATAAGCATAAATGGTGCTCCTAACCGCACCATAGCACATGTCCCCACACTCCCCAAAGAGACACGCACCAAAAGGGTCTGATGTCCACAGTAATAATACAACCCACTTCTAGCCCATGTACCTATTATGGTGTTTGTGTCACTTACATTATTTGTGGTCCTCCCCGTGAGTGTCCTCACGCACCAACTTGGGTCAATTTCTCCCAGAGTGTACTTCACGCTGTCCGTTACGAATTTAAAACGTGTAATTATTTTGTTGGGGTATGAATGATCCTGTCTGTGTGCGCTTGTCAATTGGTGGATATAAACTTGACAGTGTGGTGCACTCTCCTGTGGTCACAACTTCTCTAGTCAGCCTCAACATACAATTATAACCCCACTCATCCTCTGGATACAGAGGCGCAGGCTCAGTGAACAAACGAGGCCTGGCTGTGGCACAGGCAACACAATCATCTTCATGCTGTTCTCTAGCATTTTGAGCCACCCAGTCCAGCCAGAGATTACTGTCACTGAATCGGGTGGCACGTTCAATTAAATCTTGTGGTTTCAGGCAAGTGTAGTCGACCACAACTACCTTCCTATCTGAGTTTTGGTTATTTTTTATCAGTGATGTCCCATTATCCCTTGCTACAGGCTTTGTTGGCTTGGCCTTTCTACGAAAATTGACTTTTATTAACCCCTTTGGGTCTGTCCCTGCAGTCTCCACACCCAGAACTAGATATATAGGTTTTTGATGCCACCAGTTCCCCATTGACAGGGTCAGTGGATTCTGGGTCAGACTATAATCCCTCTGAAGCTTTAGCTCATTCCCTGGCCCCTGTTCTGACGCCTCCCAGTTTTCCCCAGTGTAACCTCTTACCTGATTCCAATTCCGACACCAGCTGTCATAAGGTCGCCTTCCCCTTTCACAATGTGTGTTCACTGCATAATCCCAACACACCCACACATTAAATCCTCTCCAGCTACTGTTTGCTCCCTTACAATTAAAAACATCCCACTGCATGTGGCGAATAAACTTTGAACTTGAACTTGAAATCAAATGTGAACTAGAAAAATTTGCATTTTCTGCGAAAATGCTGTGTGGATGCCTTAACGGTGAAGATGTCTGCTAAAAAAAAGCTGAAAAAGTTGAAAAGTTGCAAAAAGTTGTATGGCGGTGAAGAAACTGAAAATTCTGCTGAAAACAGGTGAAGAAGCAGAAATCTTTTGCTGAAAAGTGGTGAAAAGCAAAAAATTCTTCTGAAAGGGGTAAAGACGGAGAATTTTTTACTGAAAAGTGGTGAAAAAAAATGTTGCCCTGAGCAAGATTCAATATCTCAAAAACTATAGAAGTTATGAGGACCAAAAGTCATAGCACCCATTAGCAGAAACAGCAGAAATTTTAAAAGTTTGAACGGTGAAAATTGGCTGAAAACTGAGGGAGTTAAGTGCCAAAAAACGTATGGAAGCAACTAGATTATAGTGGAATAAAGAATAAAGAGAAACCGGAACTCAATAGTGTGGATGCCTTTGAGGGCATCCACACAATGAAGTGGTGGACCCATTAATGTAGTCCAACTGTTGTGGCCAGCTGTTGTGGTGTTGGGTGCCATCTCCAACAACGATGAGGCAGCCTACATGGACGAAGTGAAGAATCTGGCATCATGGTGCCAGGACAACCACCTCCAGCTGAACGTCAGCAAGACCAAGGAGCTGGTGGTGGACTTCAGAAGGAGTCAGCACAGAGACTACAAGCCCATTATCATCAATGGAGCTCCAGTGGAGAGGGTGCAGTCCTTCAAGTATCTTGGTGTCCACATATCCTCAGACCTGACATGGTCTGCCCACATTCAGGTCCAGACCAAAAAGCCTAGGCAGCGCCTGTATCACCTACGACAACTGAGGAAGTTCAGGGTCTCTCCTCAGGATTTTCTATACAGGCGCTGTGGAGAGCATCCTCACACAGAACATCACATCCTGGTTTGGGAACAGCTGTGTGAAGGACCAAAAAGCTCTCCAGAGAGTGATCCGTACAGCAGAACGCTGCTGCAGGATTGCTCCCCCCCCCACTTCAGGACATCTACACCAGGAGATGCCGGACTAGAACAGCGCAGATACTGAAGGACCCGTCCCATCCTGGCAACAAACTGTTCCAACTTCTGCAATCTGGTAGAAGGTTCCGCATCATCCGGGCAAGGACAGAGAGACTCAAGAGGAGCTTCTATCCCCAAGCCATCCAGGCCCTAAACACACACACACCCGCCCTCTCACATCATCTATAATTGACTGAGACAGGACTCTCTTCCAAACACTCTAAACCCAGGCACAATGTACATTCAGCCGGGACTGCCGTCCAGGGACCTGGAAACTGTCGTCCTGTCAACAGCTTGTACGGCGTGAAACCTGTGGATTGGTTAACAGAACATTTTATGATCATTAACCCTTTAAAGCTGGTCGGAGTGGGCACGCTCCATTTTGCGTAACTATTTTTAAATCCCGGTAGCACTGCAACCATGTAAGCTAGCGCAATATTTTTTTTTTGCATATGAAACCGGAGGAGTTGTACTTACATCTTATGCCATCAGCTTGTCCTAGGTCACAGTTTCCTTCCACATATGGCTTTGCAAAAATGGCATAAAAAGCACTTGCAGCAACAAAAACATAATATTCCAGAAACACGCTTTGCCGATCCGATCAGCTGTTCGTAACACTTCCTACGAACATCAGCGCGAACTATCACATGACCTCCATGACCTGCCCGAAACCGGAAGTGACGTCATTTTGCGGAAATGTAGTTTTTTTTTACCTTTAGGGCCTTATGAGCCTATACTGGCGTTTTTAAAAGTTATGTTTGACTTTATGACTTTCTGTGTCGTTTCTGTGATGCTTAGAACTCAAATTGCACTGCTGGAAATAGTTTATTTTAATGCATATGCTGTTTTTTTGCAAATTTGCATCATAATATTTATTTTCGTTTTTCCTGCAGTATATAAAAATTGGTGTATTTCAAAAATAAAACTATGAAGACACTCAAAATAAATTTCCTGTGATGGGAAACTATTTTGTGCAACTTTTTTGTATTTGCAGTTTGGAGGGATAAACCTCTTAAATTTCTCTAACTAGAAATATATGTTAAAAAAACAAAAACGATTTTCAATTTTTTTTGTAGTTTATTGCACTTTTTTGCAATTTATATAATTACTATGCACTTAATGCATATATATTATTAAAATTTGGGCTATAATGGTTGTATTGATGTATAGCAACTTGAAATGCTCTCAAAAATGGCCCTACAGCATGTAAAAATATATTATAAGGTCTGGCAGACTTGGTTCTATGGTAGGTCTTAAAGGGTTAATGCGATGAGCAGGGCTGCAACCCAATTTAGCCCCGTCTGTGCGCAAATTTTGGCTATTTTGTTCTTCAAATTTAGATTCATCCTTTCTACTTTCCCTTGGGACTGAGGATGATCCACAGTTCCAAACCTGTGTTGCACCCCCAGCCTCTGTTCTACCTCCGCCAAATCTTTGTTTTTAAAATGGGTCCCATTATCTGACCGAATTCGTTTAGGAAACCCATGTCTGGGGATGTAATAATTGATCAAACACTTAATCACACTTTTAGCATCCTCCGTCTTTGTAGCCCATGCCTCTGGCCAGCCGGTCAGGGCATCCATCTGGGCCACACCCACATGACCGAGCCCATGTGCTTCGGTGATCTTCTGTTTTGCCAGTTTTGCAGTCAGCACAGGTCGTCCGTCGGGTCCTCTCCACAGACCTCCTTCCTCCCATGCTCCTCGGCTCTTCCACACCCCCTTCTCCTCCGGGGCTGCCTCCTCTTGGGCCTTTCTGGCCTCCTCCATCATGTTGATTCCTGATTCCTCCTCTACACTTATTTGCACCATCTGCCTTGGTCCTTTATATCCTGCAACCTCTTTTGCAGCTTCATCGGCTTTCTGATTTCCTTTGGCCACCATGCCAATCCCTGAAGAGTGACCTTTACCTTTTATAATATTCACCTCTTCTGGGTCTTCCAAGGCCTGTTCAAGTTCCTCATTTCCTTCTTGTGGCAAATTGGTGCATTTTCTGCTGTCCTGAATCCTGGTCTTCTCCATTGGGCAAGCTCCACATGAGCTGCTCCAAAGGCATAAGCTGAATCCGTATAAATGTTTACTCTTTTTTCCTTTAGCGAGTCTCAGGGCTCGGCTTAATGCAATTACTTCTGCTCTCTGAGCCGACTGCTGCCCTTCAATTCTCCTGGCCTCTTTTACTTCAAATTCAGTCCCATTTCTGCAGACTACAGTATAGCCTGCTTTCAATCCTTCCTCATCTCTGTAACAGCATCCATCTGTAAACCAGTCTTCAGCTCCCGGAATAGGTTCCGCCTTCAGGTCTTGTCTGATTTTCTCTTCAACTTCAGCTCTCTTGGCGCAGTCGTGTGGTTCCCCTGACCCCATTAAATCTGCCATATTGATTCCCTCATGCGTGAATGTCAGATTTGGAGCGTCTAAGACTTTACTCACTCTCTGCTGAGTCAATGGTGTCATAGTGAATGCCTGTGAGTTAACATAGGCCACTACACTGTGTGTGGTCAGTACTCTCAGTGAGTGTTCCCTTACTATATGTGATGTTTTCTGTGTGATTTTTGCCACCCCAACTGCATGTTGTGTGCATGCAGGGTGTCTTGTCTCTAATGGATTCAGCCTGATGCTGGCATACATAAGTACATCTCTCCCTCCCTTCTTTTTCTGAAACAACACCCCATTAACTATCCCGTGTGTTTCAGAAACATCAAGATAGAATGGTTCATCGTAATTGGGTATGGCAAGATCAGTGGATCTTGACAGGTCTTGTTTCAGTTTGATAAACGCCGACTCAGTGGCCGATGTCCATGGCAGTTCAGCCTTAAGGTTACGGACACCCACTTTTTTCACTAGATCTCTCAAAGGAGCTGTTTTGCCCGCATAATTTGGTATGAACTGCCGGCTGTATACTGTTAAGCCTAAGAATGAGAGCAGCTCCTTAACAGTGCGCAGTTTTGGATGTGTCAGAATCTGAACTCTGTGTGTGTTAAGTAACCCCACTGATTTGTGAGCGATGACACGGCCCAGAAATGTTACCTCTGGTCGGAACAACTGCAACTTTTCTCTACTTACTTTGAACCCATACTCAGCAAGTCTGTTCAGTATTGTGCCGTACATGCTGAAGCTGACGGAGCCACAATGAGTAGGTCATGAACATACTGCACCAACGTGCACCCTTCTGGTAGGTGACATGGTGAGAGAGCCTCTTTCAACACTTTTTTTGAAAATCCCAGGGGACAACACAAACCCTTGTGGTAACCGCGTGTATCTGTATTGTCGCCCCCTGTATGTGAATGAAAAAATGTCCCTAAGAGACTCATGTAATGGGAGAAAGAAGAACGCATTAGCTAGATCAATGCACGTGAACCACTTTTGATCTGGTGTTAGTGCTGTCAGTGCTGCATAAGGATTTGGAACGGGCACAGTGTCAGTACGTAGAACGGCATTTATGGCTCTTAAGTCATGCGCCATTCTGTACTTTCCTGTCCCATGGTTCTCTACTGGCAAAATGGGTATGTTCCAGTAGGAGTGTGAGGGCTCAATCACTCCTACTTTCAGTAGCCTTTCAATGGTTTCTGCAATCCCCTCCTCTACTTCTGGTTTATGTCTGTACTGCGGTTTCCAGACTGGAGCTTCAGACTTCAGCTGGAATAAAACAGGCGAGCAAGTTGCCAGGCCCACATCTGTGGTTCCTGCTGACCACAAGGTGTCAGGAAGAGTCGCAAGTCTGGCCACTGCATCAGCATGGTCTGTTCTTTCTCTTCCATGGATTCTGGAAATTTGTTCATGCTTCAATATCACTGCGTCATTCAACAGGCAAGTAATACGGTAAATTTTGCATTTTGGCGAATACCAAACATCTGGAATCTGAGTGGCTCGCCAACAGGCTTCATCCAGCGCTCTCCTGACCATCGTTCCCACCTCCTTTGCCTGATGACCCTCATGGACCGCCAATGTAACATGGGGCGCTGAATCATGTCCCAAATTGAACCAAGGCCGTTGTTCTTCGGTAAATTTTACTGCTGCTGCCACGCCTTCTTGGCCAACATAGATGTTATGACAACACACATTCCAGGTCTGACCCTCAAGCTCAGACTGGAATTGGTCCCTGTAAATTTCATCATCGTCTCTATCATAATAGAGAGTGACGTGGTATGGATCATGGGGAGGGGAATAGACGGCCAGGCTCATGATCCAGGGTTTCCACAGCTGGTATTGTCTTAGAATGCCTTCTTCCACCAACCGGCTCCAGTATATGTCAGCTGTCGGTTGTTCACAGTCTTGTAGCAAATACTGGTTCTTTGAATGTGTCCCCAGGCACGGGAACTGTTTTCCTCCCGGAAGTGTAACAGTTAATCCATCAGCCAAACACATTATTGTGGCTCCCAGTTTAATGAGCAGATCCCTGCCCATCAGATTCACAGGCACGTGAGGAGACACCACATATCTGTGTTTCAAAGTCTGTTTTCCAAGCTCTGTCAGAGCTGGATCAGTTACTGGCAGAGTCATTGGAACCCCAGAGAAACCCACCACACTCACCGTGTGATTGGAAAGTTTTGCACTACTTGGTCTTTGTCTCAGCGTTGAGTAAGTCGCTCCTGTGTCCACCAGGAAGGTCATTTCCGTGCCTTCCACGGTCATTGACAACATAGGATCTGCCCTTCCCATGCTGTCAGGTCTCTGTGGGTCTCATCAGTACTGCTCCTCCTCCCAGCCCCAGTCGGCCAGTGGATACTGAGCCACCGGTGCCATGCCTGGGTTTGGAGCTTGATGTCCCATGCGTTGGACTGCTCTGCCTCGAGGAGCTCCACATGCCTGGGGATATGGTGGATAATATTGTCCTCTTGACATCGGACTAGGGCACTCTCGAGTCCAATGTCCTTGCTCTCCACACCTGTAGCACACGTCCAGCATAGGTCCCCCCTGACCACGACTCCTTGGTCCTTCCCTCCCATATCCACTACTCACTCTCTGCGACCTGCCAGCCCCCCAATTCCCCGCAGGTCGTCCTTGCCTTGGTCCATTGGCGGGCCATCGGTCATCAGGATACAGATTTGGGTTCAGATCTGGCCAGTCAGGCCCAGGATCGCCCTGAGGCTTTGCCACCAGCATTTTCTTAACTCCCTCCTTACTTTCTTTTTTCTTTTCATTTACTTTGTCTCTGGCCTCAGCCAATTGCAATTTCAACAGCTGCCCTTGCGCCTCCTCTAACTCCTTTTTCTTGTTGGTCGCCTCGTCCTGCTCCAGCTGAAGTCTGTGTATCACATGTCTCTCCTATTTTATAGAATTTGCGACCGCGAAGTCTGGGTTCTTTTCTAAGTCAGCTCTCACTTGTTCTGGAAGACCTGCCAACACCGCTGAGCGAAACCACGCCCTGTGTTCTCCCTCCTGCCCTGGATGTTCCCCAGTCTGCGTAATCCACTGTTCTTTTGCATGCTCTATAAACTCTCTAGGAGTGTGTTCTGGGCTCCACACTATTTTAGGTGTAGTGCCAGTATTGGGGGTTGGATATTTGTCACGCATTGCATCAGCGAGAGCATTCTGCACCCTTTCATAGGGAACGTCATTTACTTCACACGTAGTTCCTGCTATTTGTTCCACATCAGCTAAACCCCCTCCTCTTGTCCCCCTACTGCTCTGAAATCTCCTAACACCAGCTCTTCTCCTTCTGTTAGACTCTGCAGCTTCCTCAGCCAAGCGGCTCCTCCCTCTGTGATCGGGGGTAGTTGCTTCACCAGCGCCTCCAAGTCTCTGATGTTATAGGGCTGATACACTGGTTCTCCCTTTAGCCCCTTCAGCAAAGGCATAGTGAGTGGCAAGTCATCTTCTGTGTCAAACTCCCCCTCTTCAGTCTGTAAAACAATGCTCTGTCTCCGGTTCTTTTCAAAGATCAACTGTCTTTTTTTCTCTTTGTCCCCCCAATGTCCTTCCAGAGCGAAGCGTCCTCAGACCCAAGTCAGCCTGAAACTTTGGGGCAAACCCTTCAATCCCCAACTTTGACGCCACTCGTGGTTTCCGTGCTTGCGCTCCAGAGATCTGAATGTCCTTCTCCAGTGCCTCCATCCCTTCTTCTACTATCCTCTCCTCTAGTTCCTTCACTTTCTCTTCCAGCTTTATCAGAGCTTCCCGGTTGGTGTACACTTTTCCAACAACCTCCCCCTGCCACTGATTTTCCTCAAGGACGCTGGCGTTTGGCCTCTGGCAGGCCTTTTGCTTCACCTCGCCTGGCAACCTCTGAAACTGCAGTCCAGGCGTATCCTCCTCTGAGGTCCATGAATCCTGGGCTGCCACTTCCTGGCTGACCCGTTCTGCTCTCCTAGGAGCCTCAGGTTGAGCTTCTTCCCGAGCTCCTTCTGGGCTGAAATGCGAAGGAGGAAGCAAAGTCACACTCTGCTGCCTTGTGATGTCCCAGGTACTGGCTGAGACTGGATCACCTCTGGTGTAGCTGCCCCTGATTGAGGCTGAGACACCCCTGGTGTTACTGCCACTGGTTGTGACTGAATCACCCCTGTGATGGCTCCGTCTGCCTGCCGGCTAGGAGTCAGTTTCCTGCTGTCTTCTTGAAAATCCACAATTCCTCCTTTCACTGTTCCTGTTCTTCCTCCTGGCCCCCACACAGTACCACTCTCCAAAGTCAAAATTGGAAAAGCGTACGGGGGGGGGGGGGGGGGGGGCACTCGGGAGTTGTGTCAGGCTGGGATATCCAGACGTTGATGTCCCTTCAGCCATGGCTCCCTTCTGTCGCTCCTTTTCCTGCGTTGGTCCAGTCTCATTCACTTCCTCTTTCATGCACTGAGAGACCCCTGACACATAATCATGAATTTACAATACTTACCATGTTTTTCCTTCATCAGCTTCCTCTCTGCTTTCACTTTTCTGCTTACAAAGCGGCCCATGGGCTCCTCTTCCAATTCCTTCATCCTCTTCCCACATTTCCCACCTTCATCCTTAAACATCAGATGAAGAGCTACTTTGTCTTCCAAAGTTTTTTGTTGGCTCTCACATAATTTCTTTACCTCATCTTCCATGTTTTGGCACTCCCGGGCAATCTCCTTAGGAGTTCCCTGGCTGGTGATTTTGATGGCTTTCTTTAATTGTTCCACCTGCTCCTTAAGTGGCTTGTACTTCTTTTCCCCACTGGGGGTCGTCCTTGCGCCGTCAGCCATTCTGAATTTAACCTCACCCTCACAAAATGGCTGCTCTTGAACTCCTCCCTCTGGGTTCCCTCACTGTACTTCCCTTTTTCAAGTCAGAAACGCCTTGACTGCTTAACTTTCACTTCCTCTTAAGCTCTCATAATTCAATTCAATTCAATTTTATTTATATAGTGCCAAATCACAACAAAAGTCGCCTCAAGGCGCTTCATAGATACAGAGAAAACCCCAACAATCATATGACCCCCTATGAGCAAGCACTTTGGCGACAGTGGGAAGGAAAAACTCCCTTTTAACAGGAAGAAACCTCCGGCAGAACCAGGCTCAGGGAGGGGCGGCTATCTGCTGTGATTGGTTGGGGTGAGAGAAGGAAAACAGGATGAAAGACATACTGTGGATAAGCGCTCCTGCCTCTGCAGTCTCTCTCTCTCACACACACACCCACACCCACTCGCAGTTCCCCCCAAAAACACAAAACTTATCAAAAAACCCAACTCCAGCAATTTAACCACTCCAAGCCAGCTAAAATTCACTCTCACAGTCACTGCACCCGGCAATTGCAAAGTTTAAAAATAGAAATAAATCCCCTGTACACGCACTTCTTCCACTCTTAATAGGAAGAAGTTATAAATCAAACAACTTGCTCCGAATAAAATGTCAAAAATAAACCACTCACTTCTGCCTTCTTAGGCCAAATAAAAATATCAACCACAAATCACACAATAATTCATTTTCAATTATATACTTAGCAAAAAATCAGCAATTCGGTATTTTTACAGGAGATCTCTTCATACAGCTCCTCATGAAATGTTACAGCGCCCGTACTCACCATTTATAATCACAAACACAAGACTACAGCATTAATTCAGTATACTCAAAATATTACACACAATCTCCGGCAAACTCAGCAAAACTCTATTATGATCTTTTCATCAATAAACAATAACAAAATTCATCAACACCACCCAATTCAGCACTTCACCTATTCACAAGCTTCAAACTTAAAAAACACTTGAAAAGTTCACCACAACTTAACACAATTCAGGAACACATCATCACATCTTTCAGCTTTTCACCAGCAAATTCCAAACGGCACTTTTCACACAGTATTTTATTTTATCGTCATTTACTCAGCTTCTGTATCAAATCATTTTCACACCACACCCACTTATAATCACGCAGTTTAAACAACCAATTTACACTTAATTATATACTCAGACGTGTATAACCATAACAAAAGACACCAGATGCCAAGACAAATTATTCAGCATTTCCATATCACATCTTCAAAACCTCTGTACCGGTACAACAAAATTTTCGACAAATTTAAAAGCCTCTAAGCCCAGGTTCGCCCACCTTGCTGGTCAATTATAGCCGTTATCTGTCCAGGACAGCGACCCGATTACTAAGTCCTATCTTAATTTAAAAGCACTTCCCGCAGCTCGACAGGAAGCCCTACTTATCGGCCTATAACTTATGCCTTAAAGCTTTACTTAAGTTTACTTTACTTTACTCTGTTTATAGTAACCATTGCCCATTGTAAATATGTAAGAAAAAATTGTGTATGTTTCTGTTCTGTGTCCTGTGTACTGTTTGTTTGTATATGTGTCTTTCTGGCTGCTGTTACAACCAAATTTCCCCTTGTGGGACAATTAAAGGATTATTCTATTCTATTCTATTTTAACGGGTTCCCGAAGTCCCGCGGGAACTCCCCGGGCTAACTGGATGCCGCCAAGGATGATCGTGCATCCACGATCACCAGTCGCTGCCACACGCTGAGCACCTGTGCTCCCCAGAGTTTAACTCCTGTCCTAGATTAATTTAAATACATTTAAAAACATCACTGTGGACTCTAACTGCCAGTTTATTTATCTGATGTTATCTCTAATCAATTATCCAAATACCCTAAACTAATCTCTTCTCTTGGCTGACGTCACACTCAACAAACATAGCACATCAACTTAGACACATATCACATCAACTTAAAATATCACCCCGAATTAACAACAATAAATTTTGTCAGTCAAATATTCCCCAAACTTTTACTTTTATCACCAATCACCCAAAATCACCACGGACATTTCACCAGAAATTCTACTGAGTGGACATTTAATTTAGCTTAATTTCCAATTCAGCACCTTTGGATATTTCTTTAATCAACAGGTGCTGCCTTACCTTTCTATTAAGGGCCCGCCACTCAGTCGACCTGCTGGTTCCTGTCCGTCCGTTTGACCACTGGACCTCAGCCTCCTTCGTCCGAACCACCAAACAATGTCCCTCCTCTATCCGGGTCACGGCACGAAAAACTGTCCCGATTCGTGATTGAGGTGTGAGACAAACGACTGCTGGTCCAAGTGCCTCAAAACAATGATTTTATTAAACACGTGTGGAGGAAATACACCGTCACAATCCTCAGCATAAATTCCTCCAGAAGGCATACTTAAAATGTTTTTATATGTCAGGGTATAACGCCCCCTCATGCGTCAAGCAGATACACAACATGCATAAGTTACAGTAACCACAGCTCTTCTTCTGACAACCTTTGACACACACACTCAAAAAGACATTTTCTCCGTCTCCACGCCAGGTGCTTCCTGTTGATCTTCTTATTCTCGCTTATCTCTGGAACATCAGAAACACCTTCTACAAAAACTGTTGCTTATCCAGGCACAAAATGCAGTTACAAGCAAAATATGTCTTAACTCTAATCTAGAAATGAATCTATATACTGTCTGTGTATGCAGGCGAACTATCTCGACCTCACTGCACTCTGTCTCATCTCTCACCTCACCAGATAAAGCTTGTAACCTCTTATCAGACAGAAGGCCAACGTTCCTAAACACATTTTGCAATATATGTAATAACCTTATTGAATCTATATTTGTAATATATTGAATAAATGCTTTAATCAAATGCCACTACTCAGAGCTTAATAAAAAGGATATAAGAGAATAAACATGATATTAAAATCATATAAAATTATATAATCCCCACAATTGCCAGAATTTATACATCGGGGAAACCAAACAACCTCTGGCAAAGTGAATGGCACAACACAGAAGAGCTACCTCGTCAGGCCAGGACTATTTACACCTACAGGCCAGTGGACACTCTTTCAATGATGATGATGTACACATCCTGGACAGGGAGGTTTGAGCGCAGAGTCAAGGAGGCCATTTACGTGAAAAGGGAAAGACCATCTCTGAATCGAGGAGGGGGCCTAAGGGTACATCTGTCACCATCTTACAATGCTGTGATTGCAGCCATTCCCCAACTCTCTGTGAATGTTACTCATGCCCATTGATCAGTGGTTGTTGATCAATGGTCACGAGAATTTGTATATTAATGATCAAGGAAGTGACCTCCCAGCCCATTGTTCCTTCAGTGGGCTGGTTTCAGACATTATGCAAATGTACTGTTGATAAGATCGGGAAAACCTGCAGTCAGCTGAGACTGAAAAAGTCACTTGGATGAGTCACAAAACATTTCTCCCACTGAAAACGCTGCGTCCAGATTAACAGAATCAACTTTTGGGGAAAGCTCTAAAACTTAGTTAAAAGTCCAAGGTTTCTGCTTGTGCTTGTTTGTGGTGAGCAGCAGATCAAACAAGTTTAGAATTATTAATTATAATTATGAATGGCTTCAAGGACATTCAGGCCTGTGAGACTCACTCAGACACTGAGCCATCGCTCTGTGCTGCATGCAGATGTTTCTACATCTCTGCCATTCTGCCATTCAAACACACTTTGTGTAATTCTTTCTTTTTTAAAAAACAATGTGATATCCAATACTGAACTGTAACTTTAGCCTTTTACAAGGAGACTATTTTTATTCAGTTTTCATAAAACCTTATTTCCCTACATTTACTACTACAAGGGAGGACCCACGTGTGGTTTATGCCCTGAAAACAAAACTGTTTCACTTAATCAGCTGCTACTTTTATAAATTCTGCACTCGGCTTTGAGTCTCCAACATCAGTAAAATGCAGGCAGATGTTGCTCATTTTACATTTTTATTTGTTTCTTCACTTTTTCTGGAAATGCTTGTATTTAAACCAGACTCCCCGCTTTGTACCTGGCCTGTACCACTACACTTGCTGTATTTGGAACATCTGCCCCCTTCCTTCTTTCACATAATGGTATGATCATATTCTGTGTTTGCATGTGATTGGCTGCATGGTGTGCTCATCCAAATACTGTCCCACCCATGCCTGCATGGATTCTCAGCAGGGCTGAAGATTTGTCTCCCACATCCCGACCAGACAAACTGACATGTGAAATTATCCCCTAGCACAACCAGCCCATGGGTGGTACTTTTGACATCCCTGGTTTAAATGACTGTTCTCTCTGAGTTTCTCCATCTCTGACTTGAAAAACATGAACTGTGTTTCTCTTCTATAACTAACAAACTCCATAACTGCTAAAGTGTGAATCCAGAGAGAAATGTGAGCTGATTATTGCTGCTGAAACTCTGGAAGTTTCATAGTGATGCAGATATTTATTTGAGACATTTCTAGGACAGTATCAGTGAGTGCTGCTTGTTTCTGTTTATTGTGCTCAAATCAAATCATCACATCATGTTTCCTTCGTTTCCAGTTTCTGTAAGTCATCAGGAAATCTCTCAGATCGAACTATGTTCTTGATGAATCTCATCATTGGAGCTGCAGAGAGAGAACAGCAGACAGGAGAGAAGATCCTGAACATGTTATCATCAGTGTGCCGACATCAAAAATTTCCGTATGGGAACATAAACTTCACTGATTCTGAAAAGAAAAGGCAGAGTTATTTCCTGCTGGATCTGTACTCCCATGTGAAGGACTATGAGACTAAAACAGGTCTGAGTGTCCTTCCATCATTACAGTCAGTTTTCCAGTCAGCTCCTGCAGTCTGGTCTATAAACCTCTCACAGAGAAAGACCTCCATCCTCCTGGAAGTGCTGAAACTCCAACCAGAGAAGAAACAAGTGGAGCTGACAGGCTGCACACATGAAGAGAGTGAAGTGAGGAGTTTTCTGCAGTGTCTGCCTTTTATCTCACAGCTCAGGTAAATCACTGTTATCCATTCTGTTATTCCTGTCACTGCACTTTGATTCCACTATAAGATTTCAACCTTCAACAATCACAGGTTGCTTTTTCATTTGATTGGTAGTTGGAAGTTTATACATTTATAATCTTATGTTTGAAATTAAATATTTATATAACTATTGTTGGAAGCAGCTTTTTTTTTCTTTCAATTTCTCCTTCTCTGACTTGTAAAACATGAACTGTGTTTCTCTTCTATAAATAACAAACTCCATAACTGCTAAAGTGTGAATCCAGAGTGAAATGTGAGCTGATCATTGCTGCTGAAACTCTGGAAGTTTCATAGTGATGCAGATATTTATTTGAGACATTTCTAGGACAGTATCAGTGAGTGCTGCTTGTTTCTGTTTATTGTGCTCAGATCAAATCATCGCATCATGTTTCCTTCTCATTCTTCCAGTTTCAGTCAGTCATCAGAAAATCTCTCAGATCAAACTGAGTTCTTGATGAATCTCATGGTTGGAGCAGCAGAGAGAGAACAGCAGACAGGAAAGAAGATCCTGAACATGTTATCATCAGTCTGCTCTTATCAAACATTCCCTCTTTATTCTAATTCTGATGACAAATATCGTCTTGATTTCCTCCTGGATTTGTACTCTCACCTAAAGGACTGTGAGAGTAAAACAGGTCTGAGTGTCCTTCCATCATTACAGTCAGTTTTCCAGTCAGCTCCTGCAGTCTGGTTCATAGACCTCTCACAGAGAAAGACCTCCATCCTCCTGGAAGTGCTGAAACTTCAACCAGAGAAGAAACAAGTGGAGCTGACAGGCTGCACACATGAAGAGAGTGAAGTGAGAAGTTTCCTGCAGTGTCTGCCTTTTATCTCACAGCTCAGGTAAATCACTGTTATCCATTCTGTTATTCCTGTCACTGCACTTTGATTCCACTATAAGATTTCAACCTTCAACAATCACAGGTTGCTTTTTCATTTGATGGGTAGTTGGAAGTTTATACATTTATAATCTTATGTTTGATATTAAATATTTATATAACTGTTGTTGGAAGCAGCTTTTTTTCTTTTCATTTCTCCATCTCTGACTTGTAAAACATGAACTGTGTTTCTCTTCTATAAATAACAAACTCCATAACTGCTAAAGTGTGAATCCAGAGAGAAATGTGAGCTGATCATTGCTGCTGAAACTCTGGAAGTTTCATAGTGATGCAGATATTTATTTGAGACATTTCTAGGACAGTATCAGTGAGTGCTGCTTGTTTCTGTTTATTGTGCTCAGATCAAATCATCACATCATGTTTCCTTCTCATTCTTCCAGTTTCAGTCAGTCATCAGGAAATCTCTCAGATCAAACTGAGTTCTTGATGAATCTCATGGTTGGAGCAGCAGAGAGAGAACAGCAGACAGGAAAGAAGATCCTGAACATGTTGTCATCAGTCTGCTCTTATCAAACATTCCCTCTTTATTCTAATTCTGATGACAAATATCGTCTTGATTTCGTTTTGGATCTGTACTCCCATGTGAAGGTCTATGAGAGTAAAACAGGTCTGAGTGTCCTTCCATCCTTACAGCCAGTTTTCCAGTCAGCTCCTGCAGTCTGGTCTATAAACCTCTCACAGAGAAAGACCTCCATCCTCCTGGAAGTGCTGAAACTCCAACCAGAGAAGAAACAAGTGGAGCTGACAGGCTGCACACATGAAGAGAGTGAAGTGAGGAGTTTCCTGCAGTGTCTGCCTTTTATCTCACAGCTCAGGTAAATCACTGTTATCCATTCTGTTATTCCTGTCACTGCACTTTGATTCCAATATAAGATTTCACCCTTCAACAATCACAGGTTGCTTTTTTATTTGATGGGTAGTTGGAAGTTTATACATTTATGTTTGATATTAAATATTTATATAACTATAGAGACAATTCCTATATGGCTTGTGTCACTCAAGAATGTGAGTTTTATAAATCACCTCTGACCTTTCCCTTTGACCTTTTGACCTTTTTGGAACTGCTCCGGAAGTGAGAAGCGTGACGAATTGAATCCAGTTGCATGACAAATTGCGTCCGGTGTGATAAAAAAGTTTATACATTTATAATCTTATGTTTGGTATTAAGTATTTGTATAACTATAGAGAGAATTCCTATATGGCTTGTGTCCAGGGCTGCCACGATTAGTCGAGTAGTCATGATTAAGTTGACTATCAAAATCGTCAACGACTAATTTAATAGTCGACGCGTCGTTAGAAGCTTTGTAAGATCCCAAAAGACGCAGGAATTAGTAGGATTTAAGAGTGAAATAACGGACTTAAACAGAAGATGGCAGCACTACATGTACAAGGATGCCAGCTGCCATTAAACCCCGAAGAAGAAGAAGCTGTGTCTGGTATCGTACCTGTGTCCAAATTCAGGAACCGCATCCTCCTCAGCCCGCATTTGTAGGCCGATTACGTTACAGCGACACGACTAAGGCTGTCCAAATTCAAATGCATCCGACAAATGCGTCCTTCATTTCCCCAGATTTGAAGGATGGGTCGGATGTATCCTTCGTGGCCCAACCTATCCCAGAATTCATAGCGCGCCCCAGCGCAGCCCTGCTCAGTTTCCAGCAATGGCGGCAGCTACTTAGTTTTAATATTACTGTTATTATTCTTTCTGGGTCACAAAATAAACTTTTAACATATTTCAGGCGAAAATGTAGCTGTGTAAACTTCAAATATCTGCTCGATTTATCAAGACATCATTAGTACATACCTTAAAAGCTTCAAGCGTTAATAATCGTCTGTGGCACCCCTTGTCACTCAAGAATGCGAGTTTGATTGATGACCTTTCCCTTTGACCGTTTGACCTTTCCGGAAGTCCTCGGAAGTGAGAAGCATGACGACTTGATTCCAGATGTGTGACAAATTGCGTTGGGTGTGAATTTTTTTTTAATCTTTGTCCAGGGAGAGAGGGGGTCATCCCTGGGGCATTGTTGAGAAAAGTTCAGTGGTAACACAGCAGATTTCTGATGAGTCAATGGAGATCAGAACACATAAGGCTGTATAGAGAGACAGAATGATTGCAGCAGTTAGTTTTCACCCGCCTGTTTGTTTTTTTGGGGTTTTTTTTTTACAGACAAGAGTTGAACTCATAGTTTGAATTCTGTTTAGTACTCACTTTAAATGTTTTAGTCTTCACAATTAGTATCAATATTATGACAACTATGGTGAGTAGAGATCTTGATAAGCATTTTCACCTACACATGTAACCATTTTTTGGCAAAGCCTGAAACTGAGGGCTGTTTCTTTCTTTTTACAATAGTGGATTTAGATTTATTTTACTTTCTTATAATAACATTATTACAAACACAACATAATGAACTTTGTCATCACATGAGATTTCAACCTTGAAGATTATCTGAGTGACCGTGAGCATGATTTTTTTTTCTCATTGTTTAGCTAATGTTTAAGATGTCGTATTTCCTAATGCTTGTAACCTAGCAAGGTATCGATGTCCTAGCAAAGAAATTTTTTTTCATACATACACACGCCGCCGACTAAGCTCCTTGTACCTGTAAAATGATACCCTGATGAGGTATTTTGGTTTTGTACAGCCCCTCTTAGACTAAGGTTAAGTGAGGGAAAGAGGGTTTTTTTTTTTTCATTTTTAGAGGTACATTTACAACAAGGAACCGGATTTTCTCATGAGCAGAAACATTCAATAGACAGAAGAACAAGAACACAACCCTAAAATAAAATTACCGTGAGATGAGGGAAACGGCCTTGTTTCACGCACACTGTGGGTCACGAAGGAGTCAGACGACCAAACATCGTGCAAAGAAATGTTTATGTTCATCCTGAGAGGGAGGGTGGAGCTTGGAGGAGGCAACTTTAAATTGGGACCTGACAAAACTGGCGTTGCTCTGCTCGGTTCCTGATTTTAGCTAGACTGCGGTATCCTTCCAAAAAGAGCATTTCAAAGAAATCCTTAAAAGCGTAAAATGAGACATTTATGCCCATGATGTAAACTTCTGACCATGTTTATTAAAACACGGCCTTGAAAAAAGCGAACAAATGTAAGTCAGCTGCTCTTTGTAACTTCCAGATAATGTGTTAATGTCAGCTACTACTGCACTCGTCCTGTTGCTTCTACTCAGATTCTGTTATCTTGTAATATTGTATATATGTCAAAGGTTTCACTGAATTCAATTTTATTTATACAGCGCCAAATCACAACAACAGTCTCAAGGCACTTTATATTGTACAATAGATCCTACAATAATAGATACAGAGAAAAACCCAACAATCATATGACCCCCTATGAGCAAGCACTTTGGCGACAGTGGGAAGGAAAAACTCCCTTTTAACAGGAAGAAACCTCCGGCAGAACCAGGCTCAGGGAGGGGCGGGGCCATCTGCTGTGATTGGTTAGGTTGAGAGAAGGAAGACAGGATAAAGACATGCTGTGCAAGAGAGACAGAGATCTCTCTATAGTTACATAAATATAGCTTGTGTCACTCAAGAATGAGAGTTTGTTTGATTAAAGGTAATCAATCAAACTCTCATTCTTGAGTGACACAAGCCATATAGGAATTGTCTCTAACTATTGTTGGAAGGAGCTTTTTCTATTTTAATTTCTCCATCTCTGACTTGTAAAACATGAACTGTGTTTCTCTTCTATAAATAACAAACTCCATAACTGCTAAAGTGTGAATCCAGAGAGAAATGTGAGCTGATCATTGCTGCTGAAACTCTGGAAGTTTCATAGTGATGCAGATATTTATTTGAGACATTTCTAGGACAGTATCAGTGAGTGCTGCTTGTTTCTATTTATTGTGCTCAGATCAAATCATCACATCATGTTTCCTTCTCATTCGTACAGATTATATACGTTATCAGGAAATCTCTCAGATCAAACTGAGTTCTTGATGAATCTCATGATCGGAGCAGCAGAGAGAGAACAGCAGACAGGGGAGACGATCCTTAACATGTTATCATCAGTCTGCTCTTATCAAACATTCCCTCTCGATTTCCTCCTGGATCTGTACTCCCATGTGAAGGACTCGGAGAGTAAAACAGGTCTGAGTGTCCTTCCATCATTACAGTCAGTTTTCCAGTCAGCTCCTGCAGTCTGGTCTATAAACCTCTCACAGAGAAAGACCTCCATCCTCCTGGATGTGCTGAAACTCCAACCAGAGAAGAAACAAGTGGAGCTGACAGGCTGCACACATGAAGAGAGTGAAGTGAGGAGTTTCCTGCAGTGTCTGCCTTTTATCTCACAGCTCAGGTAAATCACTGTTATCCATTCTGTTATTCCTGTCACTGCACTTTGATTCCACTATAAGATTTCAACCTTCAACAATCACAGGTTGCTTTTTCATTTGATGGGTAGTTGGAAGTTTATACATTTATGTTTGATATTAAATATTTATATAACTATTGTTGGAAGCAGCTTTTTTCTTTTCATTTCTCCATCTCTGACTTGTAAAACATGAACTGTGTTTCTCTTCTATAAATAACAAACTCCATAACTGCTAAAGTGTGAATCCAGAGAGAAATGTGAGCTGATCATTGCTGCTGAAACTCTGGAAGTTTCATAGTGATGCAGATATTTATTTGAGACATTTCTAGGACAGTATCAGTGAGTGCTGCTTGTTTCTATTTATTGTGCTCAGATCAAATCATCACATCATGTTTCCTTCTCATTCTTACAGATTATATACGTTATCAGAAAATCTCTCAGATCAAACTGAGTTCTTAATGAATCTCATCATTGGAGCAGCAGAGAGAGAACAGCAGACAGGAAAGAAGATCCTGAACATGTTATCATCAGTCTGCTCTTATCAAACATTCCCTCTTTATTCTAATTCTGATGACAAATATCGTCTTGATTTCCTCCTGGATTTGTACTCTCATCTAAAGGACTATGAGAGTAAAACAGGTCTGAGTGTCCTTCCATCATTACAGTCAGTTTTCCAGTCAGCTCCTACAGTCTGGTTCATAGACCTCTCACAGAGAAAGACCTCCATCCTCCTGGAAGTGCTGAAACTCCAACCAGAGAAGAAACAAGTGGAGCTGACAGGCTGCACACATGAAGAGAGTGAAGTGAGGAGTTTCCTGCAGTGTCTGCCTTTTATCTCACAGCTCAGGTAAAGAGGAAAAACATATCAACATAGAAAATATTAGTTTTTACACCTTCACAAGTAAACTTTATTTATTAAGCGCTTTTCACAGACAGACGATCACAATGCGCTGTACACAAATATTAAAATAAACAATAAAATCAATAGACAATGTACACAATGTAAAAGATCAAATGTAAATAATGTAAAAATATAAAATATGTAGATCAACAAAAGGCTTGTTTGAACAGAAAAGTTTTTAACTGTTTTTTAAAAAAATCCACAGAGTCAAGCAAACGCAATTGTAGTAATAAACTGTTCAACAGCCTTGGTGCAACTGATTGAAAGGCTCTGTCCCCTTTTGTCTTCAGTCTTGTACGGGGAACAACTAAGAGACTCTGAGTCTGTGAGCAGAGACGCCGAGCAGCAGTGTATTTTATAAGAAGCTTGGATAAATAATCTGGGGCCTGGCCATTTAGTGCTCTGTATGTTAAAACAAGAATTTTAAAGCGAATTCTAAACTCTATTGGGAGCCAATGTAAAGAATATAAGATGGGAGTGATGTGAACACGCTTGGTAGAACGAGTTAGTTGTCTGGCTGCTGCGTTTTGTATTGCCTGGAGGCGAGAGAGAGATGATTTATCCAAGCTAGTAAGCATGGAATTACAGTAATCTAAACGCGATGACTCAAATTCATGAATGAGTTTTTCCAGTTCAGCTGAAGAGACCATATGTCGCAGTTTAGATATGTTTCTTACATGATAGAAACAGGAACAAGACAAAGATTTTACATGAGAGTCAAGGCCCAGAGAAGAGTCAAATATTACTCCAAGATTTCGAATATTTGACTTGACAGATGGACAGAAAGAGGCAAGAACCTTACTAATTTTAGAATGTACCTCAGGAGGAGCTATGATCATGGTCTCAGTTTTGTTAGTATTTAGAATGAGGTAGTTGCTTGAAAGCCAATCAGAAACCTGGGCTAAGCACTGGACTAGGGTGGACAGCCTATCCAGCTGATGAGGCTTAAAGGACATATGGAGCTGAATGTCATCAGCATAAAAATGATAAGACCGGTCGTTAAAAGATTAAATGATACCAGCTAAAGGAAGCATATAAAAAGAAAATAGTAATGGACCTAAAACTGAACCCTGTGGGACCCCACAGGTCAGGGCAGCAATGTCAGAGGTGAACCTGTCAGTCCTAACAGAAAAGGTCCTGTCTGATAAGTAGGAAGAAAACCAGTCTAGGGCAGAGCCAGATATACCAGCCTAAACCCTGAGCCTGTTAAGTAGGATTTTGTGGTCGATGGTGTCAAAGGCTGCTCTAAGATCAAGCAAAATGATCACAGAACAATTCCCTGCGTCAGATGCCATTAATAGATCATTATAGACTCTTAGGAGAGTGGTCTCTGTAGAGTGCTGCTTTTGAAAGCCAGACTGAGACAGATTATACTGTGTTACATACATCTTTAATGTTTTTGGATGTCTCTAATCTGCTATTGTATATGTATTCTCCTCTTACAGCTCTGATCTAGAGTTCTTCCAATGGATTTGTATGTCATTTGCCTTTGAGTCCAAACAGAAAGTGCAGCAAATCTCCTCTTGGCTACAGGCCATAGACTTCAACTTGTTCTTGACTGGACAGTTACTTACAAAAACCTGCAACTATGTAGGTAGAGTTCTTGGCCTGTGTGGGTCTAAAGTGAATCTCAGCCTCACACCCAGAAAGATCTCTGCCAGAAAAGGCTATATGCTTTTTAAATCTACCTCACAAATCAAAACTCTCAGGTTCGTGTTATGTGACAGGTTCTCATTCTTTCTAATCTCAGATTGTATTTTATGTGTCATTCCTCGATACATTTTATTTCTTTTTCAGGTTGAGCACAGACATGGTGTTGTTGCTACTTCAGTGTCTCAAAACAGGCAAAATTTCTCCGTCGATAATCATTGAAAAGCTTTCTGTTATCGACACCCAGGCCCACCTGTCAAACAGAGTGTTGCTCAGAGTTGTCAGTAGTGTTGCGTCTCTACTGAGGGTCTGGACAGTCAGACAGTTAGACCTGTCAGAGCTCTGCATCCAAACTCAGCATCTCACTGCACTGCTGCTTCATCGTGGCCCATTGAGCATCAGGTAATCTGTCTGAAGTCAAACCATGTTTTAAATGCCAAATTCTTCTGTGTTTTCCAAATTTACACTGCTCCCCAAAAAATTAAAAGGAGACTGAAAACACTCCTGGGATCTGGACCAGGCCAACACGGAGCTCCTGAACAGTCAATGGAGCAACCTGGTGGCATTGGATGGACAGAAACATAATGTCCCAGAGGTGTTCAACAGGATTTGAAACCAGGAACTGCCTATATATTTTACCCACATAAGGCCGGGCATGGTTGTGCACTAGGAGGAACCCAGGGCACACTGCACTAGCGTAAGGTCTAGCAAGGGGTACCAGGATTTAATCCCAATACCTCATGGTGCTGTTGCCTAGTCTGGAGGCTAGGTATCCCTCCATGGAAATGTCTCCCCAGACCATTCCTGACCCACCACCAAACCGGTCATGCTGAATCTTGACAAAATCAGTATACTGTTTTCCTTGGCTTCTCCAGACCCTTTCAAGGAAGATAGTGGTCCTGCAGATGGATTAAGGACCTTTCTGCCACGCCCTCCTAGAGTAACTGCCTGTCTCCTGGAATCTCTCCATGCTCTCCAGACTGTACTAGGAGACATGGCAAACCTTCTGACATTCACACGTATTGATGTGCTATTCTGGTGTAGCTGGACTGCCTGTGCAATCACTGTAGGGTTCATGTATTGCCTCATACTACCTCATAGTGAAACTGGCCAAATGCAAAACTAGTGAAAAAAACTGTCAGAAAAGATTATCAGGTAAAAATGTCAGTGACCTCTACCCATAAAAAGCATTCCTCTTTAGGAGTTGTCTAATTGGCCCTGTAGTGCACCTGTTGTTACTTTCAGTAACACTAAAGTTGCTTAAACCATCTCCTACTTAACTGACCAGATCAATATCCCACAAGTATAAGTGACTTGATGCTGTACTCTGATTAAAAAGTGTTTCTTTCTTCTTCTTTTTGAGCAGAGTATTTATACATTTTAGAAATTTCTTCTTCAGAGTAAAGAATGAGAACCTGCAGCAGTTTCCTGCCCTCCTTCATGAAGTCCAGGACCAGGAGTTGACTCAGAGTTTCTTCAGTAAAGTTGGTGGAGACCTGACTTCCTGCTGCCTGACCTGGGAGGTTCTTTATTTTCTGTTGCAGCACTCATCAGGTCAGACCATCACAGTCAATGTGACAAAGATCAGTTCTTTAGAGGAAAACTTCTCACATCTGCTGCCCTTCCTGGACAGGATTGTGTTTCAAAGGTTGGTGTTTTAGTTTTATCTTGATAATATCCTCTGCCTGGAATTGTCCACCATGCCAGGGTTAACATTCTGTATGCTTTCAGGCCCAGTTCCAGCTTTGTGTTATCTGCCATCACACACATCCACAAAGCTCACAGCAGTCACAGTGTACCAGGTTTACTGAGGTCACTGGGTCATGTGATCAATCTGACCTGCACAAAGCTGGACTCAGATGACTTTTCAGCTCTGCTCTTCATCCTGCATCACAGTGATGGAGTCAAACTCAACCTGCTGTGGACCTCCATACCAGCAGAGAGCTCAGAGTCTCTCCTGTTTGCTCTGGACAAAGTTTCTCAGCTCAGGTGAGACATTTCTGATCATTTTAACCTAAAGCATTAGATGAGGTCTGCTGCTACTGTCAGTGGCTGCCCCGGGACAACTGCTGGTGATGGATTTTGAATGCGACCACATGATCAGCGGACCAATTGGCAGCCGTCAGCTCATCCAATCCGGGGCCTGCAAAGATTTAAAGACACAGGCAAAGAAACAGCCACCAAAACAGATTATGGCCAGCGCCATAACAGAGATATCTCTGCAGATGTAGATAATATGGCATGGATAGGTGGAATAAAATTAAAATCCCATGTACTGTATTTTTCGGACTATACACTTAGAATCCTTAAAATCCTTTAATTTTCTCAAAAATCGACAGTGCACCTTATAATCCGGTGCACCTTATGTGACCTCAAAGAGATTTTATGTTGTACATGGCGCTCAAAAATCTGTCAAAAATGTTTGAGTATGACTTTGTTAAGCTACAAAGCTGCACCGCTTGATGGACTGTTGGATCATTGCGGCTACCGTAGTCAGGAGCCTCGCGGAGGAATCTGGGTCCAAAACTCTGTCCGCTTCAGGTCCCAAAGTCAAACGAGCACTGCAGAATCACTGAGAGTTAAAAACTGTCTAAATTCTTTCATCTTTAATAAAATGATCAGTGTTGCTGCTTTACCAGGTGTAACAATTAAGTTTACCATCCAGGCATCCATGAAAACACAATTTATTAAATTTAACAGAGTTAGAAGTTAGCAGGAAGTTAGCTCGCTAGTTTCCACCTAAACATGATATAGCATGTTCTGACTGAAAGATTTCTGAAAAATTAAACGTACAGCTTTGCTATCACTTCCAACATAAATGAAGACAGAAAACTAAACAGCAGTGACGTTTGTAGGGTTACTGAAGTTGGACTAGCTGGTATATAATGATGTGCTACGTGATCGCTAGCGCGACAAAGCTGTGTTAGCATAATATAAACACAGTGAAGCTGGATGATGAACGCTAACTTTTTTCCACTCGATAAAAGCTAACGTGAGGGTTCCTGATGGTTAAGGACAAATGCAATCGCATGGCAGGATGCTGTAAACGGACCAAACTTCAGTCACGGGAACAACTAAGATAATCCATCCACAAGACGAGGTTAGTCAGTAATATACTGCAACAACATGGGAATAGAGCAGCTGCGAGGGTATTCAGCATTAATGAATCAATGGTACAGACCCGTTCATCGACAGTGTGCCTTATGGTCCAAAAAAATACGGTACACATGATAGTAGTATGTAATCTGTTTAACTGGCTGTATAACTGGCTTCACTGATAGTGGGAAATGAATGATTGGAGCTGATCACCAGTGTTGCCAATTCCTCCGTAAGGAAAATCGCTATTGGCTGTCCTAAAAGTCGCTAGAACTCGCTAAATGACATCATCGCCTAATTTGCATAATTGGTCATGCCTATGTAATTGTAACAGACGCTATAGAAGAGAGAAATAACATTGTGGAAGAGACGTAAAGTGAGTAGAAAAACACCGAAAAGCATTTAGAATATGTTTAGAACTATGAATTAAATTTCTTTTAGCAATTATCGTTTTTTTAATGTCACAATTCCAACCTCCCCCTTTATCTGGATTTGGGACTGTCACGGTCTGTGGAGGGCAGACCGTGTGTGGGAGTGTGAGGATCCAGGTGCAGCCACAGATGAGGAGACAGTACTGAACTTGAAACGAAAAGCAAGCCTTTATTTGGGCTGATCAATGTGGCAAACAACAGAAAGCACCGAGGCAAGACTAAACTAGAAGCTGAACTGGGAAAACTAAGAACTGACACTTAACTTAGACAACATTGAAAGCTAAGACAAGGTGACAATGACATATGACTGAGACAACTATGAACAGGACTCTGTGCTGGAACAAGAAAGAACTATGAAACGTATACATGTAAGCAACATGAACATGAAACATGACAGGTAGATGCACGGACAAGGGAGAGACGACAAAAGGGACTAAGAAACAAAGTACTAAACTGCAACCTAAAAATCAACTAGATGATCCATCCATCCATCCATCCATTTTCTTCCGCTTATCCAGGGCTGGGTCACGGGGGCAGCAGCCCAAGCAGAGAAGCCCAGACCTCCCTCTTCCCAGCCACGTCCTCCAGCTTATCCAGGGGAACGCCAGGGCGTTCCCAGGCCAACCGAGAGATATAATCTCTCCAGCATGTCTTGGGTCTGCCCCGGAGCCTCCTCCCAGTGGGACATGCCCGGAAAACCTTGCCCAGGAGGCACCCAGGCGGCATCCTTGTCAGATGCCCGAACCACCTCAGCTGGCTTCTTTCGATGCGGAGGAGCAGCAGCTCAACTCTGAGCCCCTCCCGAATGGCCGAACTTCTCACCCTATCTCTGAAGGGAGAGGCCAGCCACCCTTCAGAGGAAGCTCATTTCCGCCGCTTGTGTTCGCGATCTCGTTCTTTCGGTCACTACCCACAGCTCGTGACCATAGGTGAGGGTAGGGGCGCAGATCAACCGGTAAATTGAGAGCTTCGTTCTTACATTCAGCTCTCTCTTCACCACAACAGACCGGTACAGTGTCCACATCACTACAGCCGCTGCACCAATCCATCTGTCGATCTCCCACTCCCTTCTCCCATCACTTGTGAACAAGACACCGAGATACTTAAACTCCTCAACTTGGGGCAGGGTCTCGTCCCCAAGACGAGACCCTGGGCACTACACCCTTTTCCGGCTGAGGACCATGGCCTCAGATTTGGAGGTGCTGATCCTCATTCCCACCGCTTCACACTTGGCTGCGAACCGTTCCAAGGCAAGTTGGAGGCCATCACCTGACGAAGCCAACAGGACCACATCATCTGCGGAAAGCAGAGATGAGATCCTGAGACCACCAAAGTGAAAGCCTTCCGCCACTTGGCTACACCTAGAAATTCTGCCCATAAAAATTATGAACAGAATCGGTGACAAAGGGCAGCCCTGGCGGAGCCCATCACCCACCGGGAACGAGTCTGACTTATTGCCGGCTATGCAGACCAAGCTCTTGCAACGATCGTATAAGGACTGAATGGCCCGTAGTGTTAGGATGCCTGGGTCGTTGACCCAGGGTTTTTGAGTTTATTATATTATTTATAATTTCTAGTCTTTGGTTTTTTTGTTACTGTTCTTTCTTATGGTTTATGTCTCTGTGTATTCCTTAGTTGCTGTCTCCCCTGTCTGCTATATCCCCGTGTCCAGTCAGTGTCTGTGTCTGCCCTGGTCCCACGTCTCTGTTCCCTCTGTTGTAGTGCCGGCCTGTGAGTCTGTGTCTGTAAGTTCAGTCTGTGTTATGTTTCCTGTTTTATTTTGAAGGTCCATGTCTTATGTTAATGTATCTGGTTTTGCTTCCCCTTTTTCGTTAGGCCTGATTTGCCCCAGCTGTGTTTCCCTCCTGTTACTCATTCCCTGATTGCTCCCTCTATGTATTTAAGCCCTGTGTTTTCATCTGTCCGTGTCGCGATCTACCCTCATTCATGCTTTGTGGCCAGCCAGCCAGCCAGCCAGCCAGCCAGCCAGCCAGCCAGCCAGCCAGCCAGCCAGCCAGCCAGCCAGCCAGCCAGCTAGCTAGCTAGCTTGCTCTCTCACTCACTAAATCTCCCCCATCGCTGCTTCAGCCAGACACACACTCCCCACCTGCCTCTACGCTGCCACGGACTTCCTCTCCCCCCACACGCCAGCCGGGACCTGGTTCACCTGTCCATTCGCCTGCCTTTTTCCTGGCAGCCATGTGGTCGGACGTTGAGGAGGTCTCCGTTTCTCCACCAGTTCCAGTTCCCTCGTCCAGAAGGAAACGACGCCACCATCACTCCTCTCCTCAATCATCTGTTCTCTTTTTTGCCTGTCCCATTTGGTTCTTTAGCCATCAGAATTGTTGTCTGAAGACCAACAAGGATACCCAATGGATTTACTTTGCCAAATGGATCATCATGGCCTTGCCGCATTGGTCCATTTGATCGACCTTTGTTGTTATTATTTATTTTATTATATTTTCAGTTGTTACAGACGGGACAGACATGACTGAGAGATAGGAAAGGGATGTGGTCCTGTTGGCTTCGTCAGGTGATGGCCTCCAGATAGGTCAGCCCCCCCGCTGACCCCAGAAGGCACCCCCGTTCTTCGGCACCCACCATCTTGGATACAACTTATGTTTTTTCAATAGGAAGAGGGCCATGTGACACATCAAACTTATTGGTAATTTCACAAGAAAAACAATGGTATGCTTGCTTCCAACGTAACTTTATTCTTTCATGAGTTATTTACAAGTTTCTGACCGCTTATAAAATGTGTTCAATGTGCTGCCCATTGTGTTGGATTGTCAATGCAACCCTCTTCTCCCACTCTTCACACACTGATAGCAACACCGCAGGAGAAATGCCAGCACAGGCATCCAGTATCCGTAGTTTCAGATGCTGCACATCTCGTATCTTCACACCATAGACAATTGCCTTCAGATGACCCCAAAGATAAAAGTCTAAGGGGGTCAGATCAGGAGACCTTGGGGGCCATTCAACTGGCCCACGATGACCAATCCACTTTCCAGGAAACTGTTCATCTAGAAATGCTCGGACCTGGCACCCATAATGTGGTGGTGCACCATCTTGCTGGAAAAACTCAGGAAACGTGCCAGCTTCAGTGCCTAAAGAGGGAAACACATCATCATGTAGCAATTTCAAATATCCAGTGGCCTTGAGGTTTCCATTGATGAAGAATGGACCCACTATCTTTGTACCCCATATACCACACCAAACCATCACTTTTGTTGTTCCAACAGTCTTTGAGGGATCCATCCAATGTGGGTTAGTGTCGGACCAATAGCAGTGGTTTTGTTTGTTAACTTCACCATTCACATAAAAGTTTGCCTCATCACTGAACAAAATCTTCTGCGTGAACTGAGGGTCCTGTTCCAATTTTTGTTTTGCCCATTCTGCAAATTCTGTGCGCCGATCTGGGTCATCCTCATTGAGATGCTGCAGTAGCTGGAGTTTGTAAGGGTGCCATTTGTGAGTAGCTAATATCCGCCGAAGGGATGTTCGACTAATGCCACTCTCCAGTGACATGCGGCGAGTGCTACGCTGTGGGCTCTTGCTGAATGAAGCTAGGACAGCCGCTGATGTTTCTTCATTAGTGACAGTTTTCTTGTGTCCACATTTTGGCAAATCCAACACTGAACCAGTTTCACAAAACTTAGCAAGCAGTTTGCTAACTGTAGCATGGGAGATGGGTGGTCTCATAGGGTGTCTTGCATTGAAATCTGCTGCAATGACCCGGTTACTGCGTTCACCAGATATCAACACAATTTCGATCCGCTCCTCACGTGTTAACCTCTTCGACATATCAATGGCTGTGAACAAAGAGAAACTTGTAAATAACTCGTGAAAGAATAAAGTTGCATTGAAACCAAGCACACCATTGTTTTTCTTGTGACATTACCAATAAGTTTGATGTGTCACATGGCCCTCTTCCTATTGAAAAAAACAAAAGTTGTATCCAAGATGGCCGACTTCTAAATGGCCACCATGATCAACACCCATCTTGAGGAGTTTGCCCCCTCACATATACTAATGTGCCACAAACAGGACTTTAATATCACCAACCATTCCCATGTTATTATGGTGTATCCATATAAATGGCCCACCCTGTATATTTTAAACACCCTTTTACAGTTTCCATGGCCTACTTCACTCTGTTACATTCAGATGACCTGAATGGAAAGAAATCAACCAGATCATGTTTGCTCAGACTTGTGATCAGACCTCATTACTATAGGTGTACAGGCTAATTAAAGTTAGCAGGAAGAGAAAAGTTAAGTAAGAGTTAACTTGAACTTGATGAAAACTACCTGTAATAGCCTGAATGCTATCTTGACAAGGGATACAAATACAACCTGTTCAGTAGATGTATTATACGTCACATTTTTAGATAATGAGATTAGATCTAAATGTGGTCACAGTTCAGATGATGGACTCCTGTATAAAATGTCAGAGTACATATTAAATGTTAGCAACAGATGTGAATAGGATCTGAGCTGGGTTGCATCTTTTCTACAGTGTTGACAGGACTTTGATGCTGAGGTTGGTCCACTGCTGTGCTACAGCCCAACAGAGGGCATCATCAGCCCTGCTGAGGGCTTTGCAGCACAGGCTGGATCTGTCCTGCACCTCCTATATAGACCTTGCACAGGAGGAGCAGAGAGAAGCTTTGAAACTGTCTGCTGCTGACTGCTGGGCCCTCTCCACCGTCCTGGGATACAGAAGCCAAGAGACACAGCTCGACCTCCGAGACTGTGAGGTGGATGACATCAGGCTGGATGTGCTGCTTCCTGTTCTGGATAGAGTCCGGCTCAGGTGAGAAACCTCAGTCTGTACTCAGTTCATTAAAATCTGTCAGTGCCTGCAACCTGAACTGCACCTCTGACTACTAGCTGCATTTTTCTCCCTGCCTTAGAAAAGGTCACTGTTGTCTTTGAGTTGAGGAACAATTTACCTTTATATGCCATGTAAATAAGAAATGAATATTTCGGATATACAGGCTGCCAAGTACATAGCAATAAGCATTTTTCATCACATTCCGTCTAACAGTCTGTTTCCTTCTGTTCAGAGCAAGTAAAGCCGTCCTCCTCCAGCTGGTGTCCCTGATCTCTCTGCACAGTCAGAGGGACTCTGTCAAATGTGCAGAGTCTCTGTGGAGAGCTCTGCATGGAGAACTGGACCTCAGTCACACCACACTGGATCAGAGGACCTGCAGCTCTTTGGCTCAGGTGCTAGACTTGTCTGAAGGTCTGACAGAGCTGGACCTGAGTCACTGTGAGCTCACTGACCAGCTGCTGCACACACTGATCCCACAGCTGCACAAAGTCCAAGTCCTGGAGTGAGTTTCTGATCACAGTCTGATTTCTTATTCACCCAGGGGAACTCTAGTGATTTTCTAATGAATCATTTTCTTTGTTTTTATAGTCTCAGTCACAATAATCTGTCCGATGCCTCCACCAACATGTTACTCCACCTGACCTCCATCAGATCCTCCATTCAAGCTGTGAGGTGAGTGAGCTCCAAACCCAAGTTAACAGAGCTCACAGCGATCACGTTCATCTGGGGGATCTTTATTTATCACATGAACCACATTAACATCTGATTAACATTTCTGTATTACTTCAGCATAATGTAAGAAGATGAGAATGTGGCTGTTTTCTGACTTGCAGCTTACTGACTCATTTTAATTGATTTATGTTCTCTAATAGTGATGAAACTGTAATATACCACAGTAAGAAGTCAGATTACTAAAAAATTTCATTCATCCTCTGTATGTCAAATAAAAGCACACCTCAAAGTAATTAGATTACTGCAGTAATATCTGATCATGTGACTTAAGATTTTACAGATTTCAGGCCTCTCGTCAGACATATGCTCTAATTTAATAACATATTAGCTTTGTTTTGGTTTGACTGCCTATGATACAATCAAACTGCTTTAGAACAGTTATACGGGAATTGAATGGTGTAGTAATATTCAACAACACTTTAAATTATACAAATATATATGCTAATCAGGGAGATGATGTATTAGAACAGTGATTCTCATCACTGTTAACAGTTTTAAAAGTTTTTCTCTGAATGACATTCACTGACTCTGTTATCGTCCTGTTTTTAGAGTTTTTGGGAACAACATTAAGAACCGAGGACCCTTTAAAGACAAACGCTTTGAGATTTGGTGAATTGTCCGCCATCAGTCTTTGAGCTGAGGAACAGAAGAAGAGAAACATCATCATCATCATCACATCATTGTGAAGCTGTGATATTGCACAGCAGACAGCTGTGTCTGCTTTGCAAACAGCAAACACCACAGCAGAACTGTAGCCAAGTAAAAGGGCAGGAGGGAATATTTTTGATTATTTCACCCTTGCCCCACTCCATGGACTCTGTTTCTTTAGGGGTCGCTCTCAGAATGAAGCCCATGGAGCTGCAGAATTAAATGTAATAAACGCAGGGTAATTTTTATTTACAAGAAACGGTCAATTTTTTGGGTTTTTTTTTTTTTTGTTTTTGTCAGAGGCAGATTTAGGAAAATCAGAATTACAGTAAAAACAAAAGGTTCATTTAGACCTCATTAATCTCTATAAATGTACATCAGAATCTCATCAAAAAGACTGCATTGAAAATTTTTTTAAATTCATTTTGTGAGTTGCAATTATTTTTTCATAATCAGTTTCCTATTTTATTTCACTGGGTTGTTAATCGAAAAGGTTTCTGCACAACAGGAGAATTATAAAAAATTTTCAGTTGGTTTTAATTATTTTGTTCTAGTTTTTATTTTTATTTCAGTAATTAAAGTGCTTTTACAGCTAGCTTTAGTACTTAGTTTTAGTTAATGCTAATTACCTAAGTAGTAAGAATTAAGACAAGTTTAGATGCAACAGACTGATTGTGACAAATACCATGTAAAATAGCAGACTTTATCCTTTATTGGTGAAAGTCTGTAAAATATCCTGTAGTTTTTCTGTATGTAGTTTCTGCTAATGTCCACCAACAGTTTTTTTTGTTTGTTTTTTTGTTTTCTGAATGAACTTCTGCACTTAGATGTAACTGTGCTGCAGGTTACCTTAAACTTGTGTGGTTTTTAAATGAAGCCTTATGTGAATTTAGAGCATTGCTTAAAGGCTGCTGAAAACATTAGTATTAGTATAGTTTACTTTCTAAGTTAAATGAAAGAACTCTTTTATTGAAAACATAGTTCTTCTAATTTTTGTTTATAAAAATGAATGTAAATAAATTGATTTTCAAAAAGTCTTGTTTTGTCAAACAAACACACATCATAACAAACAAAATGTTTTCTCACTAAAGTTCTGAATTAGCTCTCAAACTCTTTTTGAGATTTTCTGACATTTCTTTGGTGTTTGATCAAGATTCTTGTGCTGTGTCAGTGAGCAGACACTCCCAAAGACCTGCAGATTATCTACAGATTTAAAGTATTTCAGGTGGAAGAAATGTTTCAGAATCAGAATCAGAAAGACTTTATTTATCCCCAAGGGGCAATTAAGATACAACAGAGCAGCATGATGTTGAAGATAAGGACTGGGCATAAACAGGCAATAAGAGTGAGATAATAAATACACAGAATCTACAGTATATACAGAGTTTTAAAATTAAAGTGACTGAAAGGTGAATAAATAACTGAGTAAAGTGTCGGCAGTATAAAAAGAGTGTAGAGTAGTTTATGTTTATGGGTGTGGGAAATGGTCTTATCGGCTGAAGTTAAAAAGCAGAGTGGCTTTGGGGACAAAGGTGGCTCTCCTCCTCTCAGTCCTGCAGGAAATGCAGTGGAGGCGTCGCCCAGAGGGGAGCCATTGAAATGCGGGCTGAAGTATGTGAGAGGGGTTGTTGATGATTTTGGCTGCCTGTCTAAGGGCCTGTTGGCTGAAAACCTGTGCCAGAGTTCTGACAGGCAGGCCAATGATTTTAGAGCACATTGATGCAGTGTGCTGCAGTCTGTTCCTGTATGAAGGCTGAGGGAGTGGAGCCAGCAGGTGATGGAGAAGGTCATAATGCTTTCCAAGGAGGCATAGTAAAAAGTCATCATGATGGGTCTGCTGACTCCAAAGGAGCTGAGTTTCCTAAGGAGGTATAGCTGTTGGTGGCACCTCCTGAGAATCTCTGTGCTGGCAGAGAATTTCAGGAGGTTGTCAAAGATGGTTCCCAGGTATTTGTACTCCAACTACCTCCACTGGCTTCCCGTGGATGGTGGTGGTGACTGAAACAGCCAGATCCCTCTGCCTACTGGAGAAGGTCACCACCATCTCTTTGGTTTTGCTCATGTTCAGTTCAAGTTTGGAGCTGTCACACCACTCTACAAACTCCTGAAGAGTGGAAGCGTGGTGTTGTCAGGGGCCTGACAGCAGTGACAGGAGAACTGTGTCATCAGCATATTTAAACAGGTGACAGTTGGGCTGTGTGGATCTGCAGTCATCGGTGTAGAGGATGAAGAGCAGGGGGGAGAGCACACAGCCCTGGGGGGAGCCAGTGGAGGTGGAACGGAGACCGGAAAGAGAGTTGTTGACCCAAATTTTCTGAGTCCTGTTGGTCAAAAAGTCCAATATCCACAGGATCAGCTGATCATCCAGATGAAATCGGGTGGAAAGTTTAGTGGCCAGGATATGAGGCTGCAGAGTGTTGAACGCATATGAGAAATCAGCAAACAGAAGTCTGGCGGAGCAGTCAAGGAGCTCCAGATGCTTGTGGATGGAGTCTAACATGAAGATTTTTGCATCATCGACACCTCTGCGTGCACATTAAGCACACTGGAGTGGGTCCATCAGGGGGTCAGTTGCTCTTACGATGTGCTGTTTTATGATCTTCTCCATGGCCTTCATCAACAGGGAGGTGAGGATGACAGGAGATCATTCATAGACTTTGGGTTGTTTCGTTTGGGGATGGGGATGACTGTGGAGTGTTTCCACAGCTGGGGGATGGTGTGACTGTCAATTGAGTGTTGAAATAGAGTCCGAACACACTTCCTAGGTGCCCTGCACAGTGCCTCAGAACTCGACTGCTGATGTTGTCAGGGCCAGGTGAGCTCCTCTCCCTGGTCCTCCTGAGGGCTCTCACCACGTCCTCAGTCCTGAAGGTGAGTGCAGAGCTGCCAGGTTTGAGTGAGGATCTGGACTCCTCAAGCTGGGTGATATTGTCCGTCTAAAACCTGGTGTAGAAAGCGTTGAGGTCGTCAGGGAGGGAGGAGGGGTTGCTGACCTCCACCTGGATGGTTCTGGGGGTGGTGACCGCAGTATTCACAGAGGCCATGGTTTTTAGGCCCTGCCAGGCTGAGTGGAGATCCCCTGTGGTGATTTTTTTTCTCAACTGTGTTTTTATACTCCAGTTTAGCAGTTTTTATGGCCCTCTTCACCTCCCTGTTGACCTCCTTTTTATCCAGTGCAGAGCTGGTGAAGAAAATCCTCTCTTTTTTTTTATTAAGGATTTCCTTGAGCTCCTTGGTGATCCAGGGTTTGTTGTTGTGGTAGATAGAGACTGTTTTTGAAGGGATAATGTTGTCAACACAGAAGGAGATGTATGATGTCACCTTGTCGACTTGTTTGTTGATGTCATCAGAGGGAGAAAGAAGGCTGTCCCAGTCAGTGGCTTCGAAACATCCTTGTAGGGTGAGGATACTTTCCGCTGTCCACTGCTTGATGTTTTTGGTGGCCTTTTTAATCCTGTTGATGACTGGGGTGTAAGCAGGGGCCAGCAGGATGGTGTGGTGGTCTGCTGAGCCGAGAGGGGGGAGGGGTAGGGCTTTAAATGCCTCTGGTACAGAGCCATAGCATTTATCCAGAGTCTTCCCCTGACGTGTGCTGCATGTAACATACTTTTGGTATCCTTTAAGCGACTTGTAAGGGGAACAGTGATTGAAATAACGCAGGTTGAACTTGGGAGAGTCCTGTGATAATTGTTCCAGTTTGTACAGAGTGTTGGTGACATACTCTGTGGCTTTAGCTGCATCAGCTCTGGGGTGGATGTAAACCAAGATGATGAAAAGCTGTGGGAATTCTCTGGGGAGGTAGTAGGGGTGCAGGGAAACAGCCAATTTTCTCATTCTATAACTATACTGTACTGCAGAATGTGACATGTGACCTTTTTTCCTTTTTCAGTTTAATATGAACTCAGAGCAGTGCAAAAAATCTTCATTAAACTGCTCACTGTTTAGATTCTCTAATTGACCTTTGACCTAAAGAGCTCTGTATAGCATTATTGCTCCAACCTTCAGATCAGTTTATTCAACGTGAAGGAGAGGTCAGAAGTCAAATGTGGCAGGATATTGTAATCCTTATGGTACTTTATATATGTTGACAATAGACACCTCACTTAAGATAAGATAACCTTTATTAGTCCCACACGTGGGAAATTTCTTTTTTTACAGCAGAAAGTGGACAGTGCAAAGTCATATAGCAAAAATTAGAGAATACTGGAATACAATAAGAATAAGATACTGTACACAACTGTACAGAATAGAATAGAATAAAATAGAATAAAATATACAATAGGACAAAATAGAATACAATTGCTATGTACAACTGAGTAAAAATACAACTTTGACAAAAAAAGAGTATTGCACTTAGTCTTATTGCACATGTGTAGATGTGTGTGTTTGATCAGCTGCAAAGTCTTTGTTGTGGAGTCTGACAGCAGTGGGGAGGAAAGACCTGCGAAATCTCTCCGTCCCACACCGTGGATGCTGCAGCCTGCCACTGAAGGAGCTGCTCAGTGCTGTCAGAGTCTCCTGCATGGGGTGGGAGATGTTGTCCAACAGGGATGACAGCTTAACCACCATTCTCCTGTCACTCACCACCTCCACTGGCCTGTTCAGTCTCTTCCTGTCCCCGGCAGAGATGCTGCCACCCCAGCAGTCCACACCATAGAAGATGGCTGAGGCCACCACAGAGTCATAGAAGGTCTTCAGGAGTGGGCCCCTCACTCCAAAAGACCGGAGTCTCCGCAGCAGGTACAGCCTGCTCTGCCCTTTCCTGTAGAGGGCTTCAGAATTATGAGTCTAGTCCAGTTTATTGTTCAGATAAACACCAAGGTACCTGCAGCTGTCCACAGCCTCAATGTCCATACTTTGGATGTTCAGTGGTTGCAGTGGAGGATGTTTGTGCCTTTGGAAGTCTACCACCAGCTCCTTGGTTTTACTGGTGATGATCTGGAGGTAGTTCAGCTGGCACCAGTCCACAAAGTCATGGGTCAGTTCTCTGTCCTCCTTGTCGTCCCCATCAGTGATGAGGCCGACTTTTGCAGAGTCATCAGAGAACTTCTGCAGGAAGCACTGGGTGGAGTTGTGGGAGACGTCTGCAGTGTAGATGGTGAAGAAGAACGGAGCCAGAACCATTCCCTGTGGGGCCCCCGTACTGCAGACGACCCTGTCCGACACACAGCCCTGAGTCCTCACATACTGTGGTCGGTCAGTGAGGTAGTCCAAAATCCAGGTAGTGAGGTGATGGTCCACTCCAGAGTTCTCCAGCTTGTCCTTCAGGACCGAGGGAAGAATGGTGTTGAAGGCACTGGAGAAATCAAAGAACATGATTCTCACAGTGCTCCCAGCGGTCTCCAGGTGAGCGAGGGAACGATGTAGGAGGTGGATGACGGCATCATCCGCTCCAATGCCAGGCTGGTAGGCAAACTGAAGTGGGTCCAGTGATGAGCTCACCAGGTGCCGAAGCTGAGCCAGGACCAGCCGCTCCAGGGTCTTCATCAGGTGGGATGTCAGAGCCACCGGCCTATAGCTGTTGAGGTCCTTGGGGTGTGAAGTCTTTGGCACTGGTACAACACAGGAGGTTTTCCAGAGCTGTGGGACTCTCCCCAGCCTCAGGCTCAGGTTGAAGAGGTGCTCCATCACCCCACACAGTTGGTCTGCGCAGGACCTGACGACCCTTGAGCTGATGCCATCTGGACCCGCTGCCTTCTTGGCTTTAATCCTCCTCAGTTCCCTCCTAACCTGGGTGGTTGAGAGAGACAGGCTGGAGCCTTGTGTTGAGTGTGTATTGGATGCTGTTGTTGGGGGTGGGGAGGAGTGAGCAGGGTGAGTAGAGGAGGTGTGAAGTGTCTGAGGTGTCAGAGGGGGAACAGCAGCAGTGAGGGTGGGTGAGTCTGATGTTGGAGACTGCCTCATGGCTGAATCAAATCTGTTGAAGAAATGATTCAGTTCATTTGCCCACCTCACATCCCTCCCAGGCAGAGCGTTCTGATGTTTGTGGCCTGAGATGGTTCTGAGGCCTCTCCAGACTTCACCAACGTTATTTTGCTGAAGCTGGTTCTCCATCTTCTGCCTGTAGCTGTCCTTCCCATTCCTTATCAGTCCCCTCAGCTCTCTCTGCAGTCTTTTCAACTCCTCTTTGTCTTTGGATTTGAAGGCCCTCCTCTTCTGCTTGAGGACAGCTTTAATTTCTGGGGTAATCCAAGGTTTGTTGTTGGAGAAACACCGTACAGTCCTGGTAGGTATGGTGTTATCCACACAGAAATTAATATAGTCCGTAATTCATGTCAGAAGGCTGTCGATGTCCTCTCTGTGGCTGTCACAGATCACCTCCCACACAGTCGACTCAAAACAATCCTTAAGAGCCTCCTCGCTCTCCTCCGACCATCTCTGTACTGTGCGGGTGGTTGGTGGCTCCCTGCGCACTAAGGGCTCATACACAGGGACAAGGTGCAGCAGGTTGTGATCAGATCTGCCCAGGGGAGGGAGAGGTGATGAACTGTATGCCTCTTCTGCATTGGCATACAGTAAGTCAAGTGTTTTATTGTCTCTGGTGGGGCAGGTCACATACTGGGTGAAGGTGGGCAGTGTGGAGTTCAGTGAGATATGATTAAAGTCCCCTGATATTAAAAGAAGGGCTCTCGGAGATTGTGTTTACAGTCTGCTGACCACAGAGTGGAGAGAGTCACAGTCTGCATCCGCGTTGGCCGAAGGGGGGGACATACGCTGTTAACGCAATAACATGCGAGAATTCCCTGGGGAGGTAGTACGGACGCATGCTAACAGCTAACAGCTCAATGTCTCTGCTGCAGAGTTGTTCTTTCACAGTGATGTGCCCAGGGTTACACCATCTGTCGTTCCCAAACACCGCCAGCCCCCCTCCTTTCCTCTTACCGCTCTCTCTCGTTCTGTCCGCCCAGAGCAGCTGGAATGCAGGTAGCGTCACGATCGTGTCTGTAGTTAACAATGTTAGCCAGGACTCTATCAAACCCGATTCTTTTATTCTTCTAACTGAGCAGAAAAGACGCGACTCAGTGTGGTCAAAGCTTTTCAATCATTCTTTTATATGTTGCCTTTCTCACCAGACGGCACGGACACGGTCGGGGCTGAAAGCCGACAGCTCGCTGATTCTGATGTTTCGGCAGGTCCGCGCTTTGTGTTTACGCCCTTTTTGAGCTGATTCTAAAGCTGTTAGTTTTATTTCTCTCCAAATAATATTGACTGAACCAGCAGCAAAAGAAGATCCAAACTACGCTTCACATAAACATCATCATTCAATTCAATTCAATTCAATTCAATTTTATTTATATAGCGCCAAATCACAACATAAGTCGCCTCAAGGCGCTTCATAGATACAGAGAAAAAAAACCCAACAATCATATGACCCCCTATGAGTAAGCACTTTGGCAACAGTGGGAAGGAAAAACTCCCTTTTAACAGGAAGAAACCTCCGGCAGAACCAGGCTCAGGGAGGGGCGGCCATCTGCTGCGACCGGTTGGGGTGAGAGAAGGAAGACAGGATAAAAGACATGCTGTGGAAGAGAGACAGAGGTTAATAACAGATATGATTCAATGCAGAGAGGTCTATTAACACATAGTGAGTGAGAAAGGTGACTGGAAAGGAAAAACTCAATGCATCATGGGAATCCCCCGGCAGCCTATGTCTATTGCAGCATAACTAAGGGAGGATTCAGGGTCACCTGGTCCAGCCCTAACTATATGCTTTAGCAAAAAGGAAAGTTTTAAGCCTAATCTTAAAAGTAGAGATAGTGTCTGTCTCCCGAATCCAAACTGGAAGCTGGTTCCACAGAAGAGGGGCCTGAAAACTGAAGGCTCTCCCTCCCATTCTACTTTTAAATACTCTAGGAACAACAAGTAGGCCTGCAGAGCAAGAGCGAAGTGCTCTAATAGGGTGATATGGTACTACAAGGTCATTGAGATAAGATGGGGCCTGATTATTTAAGACCTTGTATGTGAGGAGCAGGATTTTGAATTCAATTCTGGATTTAACAGGAAGCCAATGAAGGGAAGCCAAAACAGGAGAAATATGCTCTCTCTTTCTAATCCCTGTCAGGACTCTTGCTGCAGCATTTTGGATTAGCTGAAGGCTTTTCAGTGAGTTTTTTGGACATCCTGATAATAATGAATTACAGTAGTCCAGCCTGGAAGTAATAAATGCATGAACTAGTTTTTCAGCGTCACTCTGAGACAGGATATTTCTAATTTTAGAGATGTTGCGCAAATGGAAGAACGCAGTCTTACATATTTGTTTAATATGTGCATTGAAGGACATGTCCTGGTCAAAAATGACTCCAAGGTTCCTCACAGTGTTACTGGAGGCCAAGGTAATGCCATCCAGAGTAAGAATCTGCTTAGATACCATATTTCTAGGCTTTTCAGGGCCGAGTACAATAACCTCAGTTTTATCTGAATTAAGAAGCAGAAAGTTAGCGGCCATCCAGGTCTTTATGTCTTTAAGACATTCCTGCAGTTTAACTAATTGGTGTGTGTTATCTGGCTTCATGGATAGATAGAGCTGGGTGTCATCTGCATAGCAGTGAAAATGTATGCTATGTCTTCTAATGATACTGCCTAAGGGAAGCATGTATAATGTAAACAGAATTGGTCCTAGCACTGAACCCTGTGGAACTCCATAATTAACCTCAGTGTGTGAAGAGGACTCTCCATTTACATGAACAAACTGGAGTCTATTAGATAGATATGATACAAACCACTGCAGTGCAGTACCTGTAATACCTACAGCATGTTCTAATCGCTCTAATAGGATATTATGGTCGACAGTATCGAATGCTGCACTCTCTAATGATAAAAATTTTATTTGTGAAGAAGTTCATGAAGTCATTACTAGTTAACGTTAAAGGGATTGTTGGCTCAAAAGAGCTCTGACTTTTTGTCAGCCTGGCTACAGTGCTGAAGAGAAACCTGGGGTTGTTCTTATTTACTTCAATCAGTGATGAATAGTAAGATGTTCTGGCTTTGCGGAGGGCTTTCTTATAAAGCAGCAAACTATTTCTCCAGGCTAAATGATGATCCTCTAAATTTGTGACACGCCATTTCCTCTCCAGATTACGAGTCATCTGCTTTAGGGTACGTGTTTGAGAATTATACCACGGAGTCAGGTACTTCTGATTAGAAACCTTAGTTTTCACAGGAGCTACAGTATCCAGAGTCGTACGTAGTCGTACGTAGTGAGGAGGTGAAATTATTAACAAGATAATCGACTTCTGTTGGGGTAGCGTTCAGATAGCTGCTCTGCTCTATGTTGGTACAGGGCATTGAAGATGATAACAGTGGGTGGATTATATTCTTAAACTTAGTTACAGCGCTTTCAGAAAGACATCTACTGTGATAAAGTCTACTCTCCACCGCTGTGTAATCAATTATTGTAAATGTAAATGTTATCAGGAAATGATCAGACAGGAGAGGGTTTTCAGGAAACACTGTTAAATGTTCAGTTTCTATGCCATATGTTAAAACAAGATCTAGAGTGTGATTAAAGTGGTGGGTGGGTTCTTTTACATTTTGAGAGAAACCAATTGAGTCTAATAACAGATTAAATGCCATGTTGAGGCTGTCATTTTTAGCATCTACATGGATGTTAAAATCACCCACAATAATTATTTTATCTGAGCTGAGAACTAAATCAGATAAAAAGTCTGAGAAATCAGACAGAAACTCTGTGTAAGGCCCAGGTGGACGATAGATAATAACAAGTAAGACTGGTTTCTGAGTTTTACAGCTGGGGTGGACGAGGCTAAGCATCAGGCTTTCAAATGAATTAAAAGTCTGTCTTGGTCTTTCATTAATTAATAGGCTGGTGTGAAAAATTGCTGCCACACCGCCCCCCCGGCCTGTGCTTCGAGATTTCTGGTAGTTAGAATGACTCGGGGGGTGTTGATTCATTTAAACTAACATAATCATCCTGCTGCAACCAGGTTTCTGTAAGGCAGAGTAAATCAATTTGTTGATCAATTATTAAGTCATGTACTAACAGAGACTTGGAGGAGAGAGACCTAATATTTAATAATCCACATTTCACTGTTTTACTCTTTGGTTCAGATGTGGATACTGTATTGTTCTTTCTTTGTTATTGTTTATGTTTAAGTTGTTTGTTGCTGGTTTTTAGTTTGTTTTTTGTCTTTTTGGAAGCTGACACAGTCTCTATGGAGATGGGTTTTTGGGGGGGGTAGCAGGAGGAGAGAAGCTGCAGAGAGGCGTGTAAGACTGCAACTCTGCTTCCTGGTCCCAACTCTGGATAGTCATATTTTGGGGGGTTTAATAAATGTGTCCATATTTCTAGAAATGAGAGCTGCTCCATCCAAAGTGGGATGGATGCCGTCTCTCCTAACAAGACCAGGTTTCCTCCAGAAGGTTTGCCAATTATCTATGAAGCCCACATCGTTTCTGGGACACCACTCAGACAGCCAGCAATTTAAGGAGAACATGCGGCTAAAGCTATTCTTATTTCTGTTAATGAAGAGACAATAATGATTTGGGGCATCAAAACCACTCTGGCAGCCTCTGAGTTAGTGAATTCCCTCATGAATTCCCTCTTACTTTTGCTGTTTTGCTTCCACCACAATAAAATCACACTACCTCTCTCTCTCTCTCTCTCTCTCTCTCTCTCTCTGTACTTCAAGAACAGTTTCCCATCTAAAAATCTGTTTTCTGCATTATTCGCTTGCTTGATATGCACAAGTCTACCGTTGTTTACAGCGCAGTCGGCCGCTGTTTTTTTTCCTTTTAATTACTTCTGAAAAGAAAGCCTAATTTCTGCTGTTCAATAGGCTTCTGAACAAATTTAAACTTTTTAAAATTACGCAAAATGCAAAACACTTAGCTGTGTCTCTAATAAAACCGCTGTAACTTCAGAGGTAATGTTCATATGTTGATTAATGGTTTTCTTTCGTTTTTGATCTACTGCAGAATATTTTTATAAAATCCCAGGCCAGGAAAATCACCTTCATTTTTTTTCTGTGTTTTATCTTCAGCTACTTTGACACAAAGGCATCTGCTGTGATGCTTACACCTTTGATAAAGTCTTGCGAGTGTCAACTTCCTTTTTATAGAAACAAAAATATGTAAATGAACTGATCTGAATTATAATATTGCTGACTGTCCAGATTCAAATCGAATAGAATCGAAACAAATCGAATTGTGGATCGAATCGATTCGGGACCTTGTGAATCGGAATCTAATCGATTCTAGAAATCAGTGACAAATCCTACACAGGGCTAAGCCCCTGCAGATCTAAAGCATTACAAGCATATCGCCTATGTTATAGTCAGCTCCCTCCTCATAATATTTTGGTACTTACACATCATGCACAGTTTCAATCAAAACAACTTCTTTACCCCTGCCCTTACTTAATCTGTGTGTGTTGCTGGTGGGGTGCTATGTGCTATACTCTGCCTAGCTCTGCTTTTCCTGTCAGTACTTCTCCATCCTGTTCCTAGCATATTGCAGTGGTTCCCAAACTTTTTTTGCTAGGCCCCCCTTTGTTTACAAGAAAAATGTTCGCCCCCCCCCCCACGCGCGCACACATCCTCCAACCACACACACCCATATTTTGCTCCGTTGCGGTTTATTTCACACCTCAAACATTTAGTAACAAATTAAGCAAATACAAGTAATCTGCAATAAACGACAGGTAGTAAGAAAATAAACTACTAACTCTTTTACGCTAGGTTCCACACCTACACGGGTATTTTTGAACATGCAGCTGTTTCGTTCACACGTAAACGGCGTTTCAAGTCACCGAAAACTGAGATTTTTTAAAACTCCTTTTTTGCGTTTACGCGTGGACGAGGAATACAGAGTTCATCACGCAACGTCAAAGGGATGTGCCTTTTTTCACGTCACGCTGTGCGCCACATCATTGTTTACGTGAGATGAATTGCAGAATGGCAGATAGAGACAAAATACTGTTACTCTGACTATAATCAGGTTTTACACGCTTACATATACACACGCAGTCACTGTCCCTCCATTTAGCAGAGGCGTCATATGGAAACATATTCAGCTATGCTTCATCTCCTGCTTTGCGTTTCTGTGGGCGCCCCGTGTCCAAGCGTTTTGTTTCCCCCCCTCTTTCATACCGCGCCCCCCCTGCAATGGCTCTGCGCCCCACCTAGGGGGCGGGCCTCACACTTTGGGAAGGTCTGGCATACTGCCTCTGCAGATCTGCACAAGACTTCCTGTTCTGCACAGTATTTCAGTCTTGCTCACCACTTTATGAACTTTAACACACTTTATGACTGAAAAGTGGCCTTTTTAACATACTGGCCTGCATAAGACAAAAATAATCAAAAAATAAGCACTAAAAAATATATTTTTGCAGACAGACCAATTTTTATGCAGATTAACTGGCTTTGGTCAAACAGATGTGTGGCAGACTTGCGTTTCAGGAGCTGCTAACGACGACGATCGTGAAAACAGCAAACAATTAACACCACGCCGATGTTGTTCACAGGACAGCAAGAGTTAACGATCGGGAGAATCTTGTCGTTGTTATCCTTCCCCTCGAACGTGTTATTACTCCAATTTCAGCATTTTTGCTTCACAACTAAATCATGCAGGTTACTTTGTGTGCACCCACCCCATGCGTGCTCCCACCCCATGCATGTAAATGTTGCTGAACTGCAGAGCTCCTTCAGTGACAGACTGCTGCATCCTAGATGCATGAAGGAGCATTTCCGCAGGTCCTTCCTCCCTGCAGCTGTCAGACTGTACAATCAGAACTGCTCCCAACAATCATAGATGTTTACATCAATGCTGTAACTGCAATAAGTTAATCAACCGATTTGCAATTTGCACTACAACCTGGTTTGCCTCTTATCTGTAGTTATTTATATTTAATTTAATAACTGTACAGCAGTGTTGGTCAAGTTACTTGAAAAAAATAATCAGTAACTAATTACTGATTACTTCCCCCAAAAAGTAATCCCGTTACTTTACTGATTACTTATTTTCAAAAGTAATTAATTACTTAGTTACTTAGTTACTTTTTAAAAACATGATTTACAACCTGAATAGGTGATAAAGCGATAGATCTTTCAGCCCAATTCTACTTTTTCTACATAATCCATCATACAAAATGTAATCAAATGGAAAATCTCTTTTTAAAACTTGTTTTATTAGTTTTAATCTTTTAACTTCATGCATCAAGCAAAAATTTAATTATATGCAACATTCTCTGACTGGAAGAAATTTGTTTAATATTTAAACCTATTTTCTGCACATTCCAGCACATACTTTTTTTTTTGTGTGTGTGTTTACACTCACTCTTTCAAATAGATGCAAGTAAAACACAGCAGAGAATAAATAAAATCAAAGACTAGCGGTCCTTTTGCTCTATTTTCACCTGTAAAGCAGGAGTAGGGTAGGCGGAGGTTTACCCTGGTGCAGGTGTGCCGTGGCGGTCAGTTGAAGAATCCGCGAGTTTCTCTGTGAATTTCCCATTACGTCGTTCCGCACTCGGTGCTTGCTTGGAAGTTTAGGGGGTTTTTTCGCTGTAAAAAGAAGTTTTCTTCCCACGCACACCAGACACTAATGTTTTTGTCACTTTTTATGGAATCAAACTCAAAGTAAGGTCAGTACTTCCACGCTTTAAACGCTGCACGCTCATACTCTCTCCGTACTCGATATATTATCCATTGTTGATCTGCACACAGCTGTTGTCAAGAATGTCGCACTTGCTTACGTCACTGTCATGAGACATTCTCGCAAAAAAATCACGGTTTTAGTAACGCAGTAACGCAGCGTTCCTACGGGAAAGTAACGGTAATCTAATTACCGTTTTTGCAATAGTAATCCCTTACTTTACTCGTTACTTGAAAAAAGTAATCGGATTACAGTAACGTCTTACAAGTAACGCGTTACTGCCCATCTCTGCTGTACAGTACTCTGTTTATATTAACCATTGTCCTTAATGTAAATATGTAAGAAAAAATTGTGTATGTTTCTGTTCTGTGTCCTGTGTACTGTTTGTTTGTATATGTGTCTTTTTGGCTGCTGTTACAACCAAATTTCCCCTTGTGGGACAATTAAAGGATTATTCTATTCTATTCTAACATAGTGTACGCTGTTAAGTGCCAGGAGGATTGCCAGGATTTATACATTGGGGAAACCAAACAACCTCTGGCGAAGTGGATGGCACAACACAGAAGAGCAAACTCGTCAGGCCAGGACTCTGCAATGGCCATGGCCATTGATCAGTGCATTAGCAACTTGCTAGCTGCACATAATCGTGTTTGGTTCTGAAAGCAGACAGAAAGAGAACATATTACTGATACAGAAATAGTTATCTATACAAGATTATTGCAAAAAGTGCAGCCTTACCCTGTTACTCATTTACATTAAGATTTAGTAATCTATTTAGTATTGGAATGGCAAGTTGTCCCCACAAGTTTTTATAAAAATTCCAATTTTTGGTTACTGCAAAGATATGAAAACATAATTCACACACACACACACACACACACACACACACACACACACACACACACACACGGATAGAGAACATGACTCTGTGACTCTGGCAGATCACTGATCTAATGGACGCTACATTTACCCACTTAGCCGCTGCTCTAAGTTTGTTCCAGACTCAAACAACCAAAAATAATCCATTTAAAAAATAAAAACATTGTTTTTCATCATGAGGTGAAGATGACTCTGTTGCCATGGTGAATTCCTGTTTTAATGGCTGCGCTGATGTGCTGGGAGAAGTTTTTCCTAACCTTCCCATAATTCCTCCAACTCTGATTTGCTTTGTTTCTAAAAGCAGCAGCAGCAGCTTAAATGACAGGAGGGGGAATAATTATGTGTTTAGTTACAAACAACAAAGCCAATTCAGGGTCTGCACGCTTGAAGTACGCGCACTACGCGTACTACGTACGGTGCGTACTATAAGTACGAGAAGTGCGGAAGTGAGAGGCTTGTAAAATGGGACGGCAACAATACAGAGTGTTTCTCTGCTCCAAGAAATCCGAGGGCCTTTCACACAGTAAGCATGTCTGTTATACCCAGCGCATAAATGTCTGTGTGTTAGCGCTGATTATTCAAACCCTGTTTAAAATGTGACACATTTGTTATCCAAAAACATTTCCTCTAAATTTTGCAAAGTTACTGATTTAAAAATTACATTTTTGAATTTTAATTGCATGACAAACATACGATAGACTCTTGAGCATATTTATATAGCTAATTTCACAATGGTATAACCGTGCTATATAAAAGATGTCCAAGCACCAATGCACTCTAATGCAAGCCTCTAAACTACATGTTGATAAGTGCATGAAGTTAACCTCTATCTCTACAGCTGAAAACAGTCTGTATCCATACTCTGAGGGTCTGCTGAATTGTTTTTTAATACGGCACTTTTTGACGAACAGCAGATGATGAGATCCTCTTTATTGTAGAAACTGTCCCTAAGCTATTGTTGCTCATACTTACTGAGGTCCCTAGCTACTTCCTTACTATGTCAGTAAACTTTTTGAAAAGGAAGGTGTTGTAGATTTAAAGAAACATCCTAATTGAAGCAAAGGCAAAAAATTGGAGTGAATTTTATGTGACTGTTCATATTAAAGCCAACAACAAGTGAAAATCCAAAAACGGCTCCAATCCTTTGTATTAATGATCTCCACCTCTCTCTCTCTCTCTCTCTCTCTCTCTCTCTCTCTGTGTGTGTGTGTGTGTGTGCGCGCCCTCACAGAAGGAAGGTCACAGCAGGAGCTTTTCTCAAATGCATTACCAATCAGTTTATTTTTACAAGAAGTGTAGCTCATACAATGGTATAAATGTATTCTTTGCGATACTTTATAAATATGAAACTCTAAAGATTTTGAGTTCATGCACATTGTGAAACAAGAATCTAAATATTTTGTGTCACAATGATTTCTATAAAAGCATGTTGTTTATGGGCATAATGTAACAAATCTTTTGTGGGTCCTATTAATGATCAATGGTAATTGAAGAGAAAGTTTGAACCCTGACTCAGGACATTTTCATGACAAGTGACAGCGCAGACATCTACTAATGAGAGAACATGTTTTATCATCATAAACACGGTGATATGAAGCATCGTTAAAGTGTCACTTCAGTAATGTTGACTCATGTTTTTAATAATGACTTTAAAACACTAAACACTAATTTCTGTGGTTTATTTTAAGTTTACAGAATATAACATGTGGTAAGACGATGAGTTTTACTTCTCACTGTCCATGTTATGTGTATCTATTTATCATGTATGCTACTTTGCTCTGTGGACTGTAAAATGTTTCATTGTATTCATAAAATAAACCAAACTTTCACTGTCTGCATCTTTTACTGTTTTTCTGCTTTTGTTCACGCCAAGTTTGACAAAACCTACAGACATCCAGAGTTAACTCACTAACAATGTGGAGCAGTCACAGTGATTTGGCTGCTTGTCCCTGAACAAACCAACTGAGAAAACAGTGCTGTAAAG